>NC_134041.1:35417952-35579691 GCF_965140245.1 Athene noctua
TATATGTATATAAATACTGTCTGCATTTCTGGTTTGGACTATGGTTTATTATATGATCAGAGGTCTTTGTGACTTCTCTGTTGTTTTTCATGTGATGTAACTTTAAAAGTGTGGTTACAGCAAATAACTGGTTAAGGCCTATTTATTGGAAATCAGAGTTCCGTATGTAAGATTTAGCGTTTAATTTGGCATAGCCTTAGGGCAGTTGGAATTTTGATACCCTCTTTTTTTTTTTTTTTTTTTTTCCCAAGTTACAGCATTTTTTGAAATTTCTGCATAATTATTTCACTAAGTGCTTCAGTAACTCTTGCCCTTCCAAAGTGTGTGCTGACTGCAGATGCCTGGTTCTGCCAGGCACAAGGTTAGGGAGTGAGAAATAGCTGATGAATAAATTCTGAAAACACAGTTTACAAAACTCATGCCAATAATATAAAGCCTTGCCACATTGCAGATATGCTTTAACGTCTCATCAGCACTCATCAAATCTTGGGAGAGAACACAGGAGAAAAAAAATCAATGAAAAAGTCCAAATACACTCTGAAATTCTAAGCAGAGAGTAAGGGAATATCAAGTCAGGTTGAGCCCAATGTAGACCATTTGTATACACAATGTGTATTCCTGAGATTTCTGTGGCAGCCTGTATATAAGGTATAGAAAATGGTGTACTATTTCCCTATTGAAACGTTTTACTTCAAGCGTTTATTTAATACTGAGTGTGTACATTTTTTCAACCATTGGATCACTTCGTGGTTTCTGAAGTGCTTTCTAAATTTAGTAATATCAGGTGCTGGAATAATGTAATTACTACCCTGTCTTTGAAGTATTTCCGTAAATGACTCTTCACTCTGTTTCTTCATGTTCTCCCTTTGTTATTTCTTTTCCTTTTCTTTCTCCCACCACCCTGCTAATACGGTACCTAATTTACAGTTCCCATTTCAGAGGGCAGGAGCAGAGTGCCAGGTTTTACCTGGCCTGTCAGCAGGGATGCCAGATACGGGAGGCCAGAGGCAGCTTTGCACTTCCATACCCTTAACTACTCTGGATAAGTGTCAAGCAAACATGCAGTCTGAGGTGTTGTAGCTTTGCTCCCAGTGATCTCACGTATCACAGACGAGGAGGATAATCCCTGTATAGCTAGAGACGAGTGAAGCAAGGCACTCTGTGTGAGTCTGTTACACTCCTACAAGGCTGTACCAACGTGTTGGTGGCCATTGCATATGAGATTGTTCGGGGAGGTGAAAATACCTGCCTGTTCTGACTTAGTTCTAGCAACCTTGTACTCTCAGATTTTGCCTAACATGCAAGTGGTGCTTTAACCATTATTTTTTAACCTTTTGCCTGCAGGCAACCCCTTTAAGTGCTCTATGAAAGTCAGGGGAGACCAATCCATAGCTTATGGGTCAGGTAGTTCTATGTGGTCTGCAAGTGAAATCATTATGTAGTGGCATTTATTAGTTTACTTGCAACTTTGAGAAACTTGTAAGCAATCACTCTTCCTGATTGATAATTTAAGCGTAACTGTGGAAAGACACTTGGTGACTCATGTGGAACACATGCAAATCTTTATTTCAGATACAAGTTGAGTATGAAGTTTACCCAGTGAACTGGGCAGCAAGTGGCAGGTAGACTGTGGCTGGAAACAGAAACAAAGAGTTGTGAGTGCATGAAGCAAATTAGATCCCCTGTGGCCAAAGATGAATAGCACTGTCAAAAAGTGATTGTCAGTGGAAGAAAGCCAAGACAATGGGATCAGATGAAAAAGTCAGGACCTAGCAGCACCTAGCAGCATTTTCTATTGTATTCAGTGCTAGTGGTGTATTTTGGAATCACATTGTATGGTTTTAAAGAAAAAAAGTTCCATAGAGAAGAAACTCATTCATGCATTTCAGAAATGTCCTCCTTTTTTAAAATAGTGTTTTAAAGAAAAAATTTGACAGTAATAGTTAGTTTACATTCCAGGGGTGTTTGTGGGTTTTTCCTTCTCTAAGTGGTGTAACCATATTTAAATATTTCTTGTTCAGGTCACAGAAATGACTTTGGAATTATCTCTTGAAGTATGGTAAGTATCTCATATTTTTAAAAAAAGTGGAATATATATTAGCAGCAAAGAATTTTTATTTTACTCCATTAGAATTTTTTTAAAAACATGTCAGGTAGAGTGCAAAGTTTCCTTGTTTTAACGTAGAAATACTAAGTACTGTAAAGTCATGAGATTTTAAAATTTAGGGTTATTTTCACTTTGTAATTCTATCATTGACTTAAACACCATTACTTGTACTAATAGGTGTGTCCTTTCTAAATGTTTGGAGAAGCAAGGCCATCATACATGAATTTCTCAACCTGGCTTATGTTAAGTGCTTTTCCTTTTAAAATGTTTTTTCTCTGATAAACTCACAGGCATCAGGTTAAGCTGTTATCCTCATTATTTTACCTTCTGTGGTAACTTTGCATATAGTGTAGTAACCTTGCATATAGTAACTTTCAGCATATATGGATAGTCGTTACAAAGCTGCCCCTGAAATTTATTTGAACGTCAGTACCATGGAGTACTGAAGTCAAAGGCGAAGGTCTCAGTAGGGCCAGGATTTCACCATGTGTAAAGCCAAGTGGATGCTTACCTTTTTTTCCTCCTTTTTTTTAACCTCTCCACCTGTCTTTCTCCCTCTTTCTTAGCCCATCTAGGTGAAAGACCAAAAATCACCTTGAAGCATAATCAGAAAAAATATCTTTTAAGTCTAAAAATGAACTATTGAGAACAAGGGATTTTAAAGTCTTTTTTTGTCTGTAACTATAAATAGCAGTGCTAAGCACTATAACTGTAAATGTAGAACTCTTTCATAATGACTCCAGAGACTGACAGACATCCACCAGGGATTTCTGCTCTTCATTTTGTACTAGTAAAGATGTATATGTGGGTGGCCTTTGCGACCACCCCTAAACCTTCCAGGGCTTGTACATTACAAGTATTTCCTATCTCTGACATTAAATGAACAGAAGATACCTGGCTGTGAGTTGCTGCTCTTAGGCAGTAGGCTTTGAAATATTCAGACAAAAGGATCTGATCGAGTTCTGTCCTGTTGTTCTCATAAGACTACGTGGAGTTTGGATTCTGCATGGACCTCTTGTTCACAGTGTCATATATCATATGTACCATATCTTCGCGGAGCATTGCTTCTAGGCAGTCTTTTTCCCCCTTTTTCTTAATCCCATTATTACATAATAGTTTTTTTTAAAATGTGAGAAATTATTATCTGTGCCTAAATAGATCCATTTCACCACTCTATGTTTTTCATGAAGGACTTGTAAAAATGCTGCCTTGGAACTCACATGTCAAATTATCCACAAACATTTTTAGCTCATCTTCATAAATATGAGAATTTCAGTGAGGTGGATACCAGGTCGAATTTGTACACTCCTCCCCGCTGCTGCCTGCTAGAGGCAGTGCTGCTGGGAGGTATTGTAGCTCAAAACTTTTGGATATCATCAGGCTCAGGGAGTTAACTAGTCCAAATGAGCTGACAGTTCAGATTGTTTATCCTGCCTTGACAGGTGAAATGAGAAGTGGGACCTGAAATTGTAGTTTTTATCTTAAGTACAGTGTTGAGGTCTTTACACAGCCCTATATGCATTTTTGATCACACAGTGTGGGGAAAAAGCTAGAGAAAAAGGCTTTTTCCCGTGGCCAGCCAGTACAATTTTTGCTGAGATCCATACAGTTTCTGATTGTAAGACTGAAAGGATAGAGTCGAAATTACCCTCTTCTCCCTTAACATGAACCTCTATCTTAAGAATAGTATGTGTTAGGAATGTGTGAAAATTTTTCATTGCAGTTCTTTGTAAATTGATAATTGTATGTGAGTGGTGAACTCGCTATATTTTAATTTTATTTTTTTAAGATCAGACACTAGAAGACACCAGAAGCTGCATATTTTGTGTTTGATTTGCACTGGTATGTGAACAATGAGGTTTCTATATAAAATGCATGTCTTAAAGATGCAATGTGCCATTGTTCTTTATATCCATCACTAATGCAATTGTCACATGAATAATCATATTTTAGTTTAGTTTAGTTAGTGAGGAGTTTACTCTTACTTTCACTCATTTCTCTAGATGATATTTTTAATTCTGTTTTGAATTACGCCTTTGATTAAAGCCTGTCTGTTTTGCAAAACAGCTCTTCAACTGATCTCCGGTTCAGCATGGCTCTTTGTGATGAGGAAAAGAAATTTCGGCAACAGCGAAAAGATAATATCATGCACAGTATGAAATCATTTCTAGGAGAGGAAAACAGCAGGATCTTGACCACTTCCCGTGATGTAAGTTGGGAGAATTCATATGAAGATTTATATCACCTTTGGAGTCCTGCATTTGTCTCTCAAAGGAATGAATGAGAAATATGAGGTAGAAGGGTTCAATGTGAAGACAGATAGCAGAAGCAAAAAAAATACCTTTTTTCTCTATGCGCATAGAGTATTTAGGCTGGAAAATAATTTTTCCTGTGCTTTAAATTTATAGATTAAACTTTAAGGAGACAAAATCCTGTGCCAAAATGAATCTGCACTTATATAAGATATGCCCATTATGTGCGAAAGGACAATACTGTGTAAATGTCATCGTAGGATAGTAATCACAGCTTTTCATTTGTGCTGGCACTGTAAGCAAACTGCTGTAACTTTTATCTGGTTCTTTATTGTTTTAATCCTTAGCAGGATGTGCCTAGGTTAAAATTAGGCAAAGGAGATAAATCATGCTTTTCATTTTGCTCTGATTCAGAATTCTGTGCTTTATTAAGGTGTTGGTTCTGAGTTTAGATTGTCATCTGACAAATGCCTAAAGGGCATGTGAAATATCTGCTGCACAAGAGGCGTGCGGTGGCTCTGGGCATGTGCCCAACTGCAGAATCTGCCCTTGCATGCTTGATATCCAGCCTGAGCTCTTTAAAATGGCCTTGGCTATGTGGCTCCCTTGTCTAAAAGATTAGGCAGAAGATGAACTGTTTAAATGCTAGAGTCCGTTTGGAAAAGATTTATTTTATTTTCTTTTTCCTTTAGCCCATTTTATAGGATTAGGATTACGAAGTTTATTTCTTAGAGGACGTGAGAAACTTCAGCTTTCATTGACTTGCTGGTGCTCTGTATCAAGCCCACAGAAAGTTAAGCCAACAGATCTAGTTGGACTGATGGTGGTTTGGGTCACATCGAAGTGAGGAGGGGTGCCGAACCCTACTGACCTTTCCAGTGATTTCATAAAACACTGCATTATTTTGTGTTAATTAAGGATATCGTTGGTACAGATCCACTTGTTTTGTAGTAACTTTTCCATCATCCTCTTTTTTCCTTGCTTGTTCCCTCTTCTGTTCTGCTCCCAGAGTTGTGATAGGAAGACTGTGTATGTGGGGGGTGTCAAGCAACAAACAGAGTATTGAATTAATCTGGGTTAATTAATTCATTGATATTGATTCCTTTAGTGCATTTTTAGTATAAGCAGAATGTGGACAATGTTTTGCAGAAACTGGAACCAACACTGAAGAATTCCTTTTAAATTTCTATGAGGTTTTGAGCAGGTGGTAAATGTGTTACTGTTGTATACTTCTGAGCTCTGTCTTGCGTAATGAAATGCACTTGTGTGAGTTTTCTGAGGAAGATTAAAGAATTTGGAAAATACTGTACATGTTTTATTTGTAGTCAAATATATTGTGCATATTGTGAACGAACATTTTCAAGGTTTTTTAATTTTCAGTTCAGTTATTTTAATCTGAACACATGCAGATCTTCTCAGAGGAGATATCTGTGAATATGACATTGGTCTGATCTTCTACAGCACAATAATCTCTTTCTCAGAAGGGATGCAGATATTCTGCTGAGATCCAGTTAGCACTGGAGTGATACTCAGTGCCTGAAGTATCAGTTCTGTGCAGGTGGTATGTGTGCATGAATTACTGTAAACCCTAAGTAAGATTTCATACTCTTTTTGTCATCATCTTCACTTGGTGTCCCTCATTGTATGAAATACTGAAATGTTATCAGTTAATTTGCATCTTCCAGGACAAGACAGTAATCTCTACTTCTAGGCTTATCAACCCTAGGAAGGACTGAGGTAATGTGATCCTCCCATTTATCATATGCCAAGTATGTATTTCTAAGATGACTTGTCAGAATTCTTAGCTGTTTCTAGGGATGAAAAAACCCTTTTTGTTCAAATTAAAATATAGTTTTGTCCTTCTAACCTGTCAGTTTACTTTTATTGCTACAGATGGAAGATAGCAGGAGGATTTATAGGATGTTTGTAGTCTTAACATGGCATCAGAAGTTAGGAGACATAATGAGTATTCTTAGCTGCCTATGAGTCATTGTTTAATCTTAAACAAGTCACTTACTCAAAGTTCATCTAAGTTTCTTCATCTGTGAATAGCAACATGTGTGCCTTGCAGGGATGCTATGAGACTTTAACACCTGTGAAATAATTATACATCCCCGGATGGGGAAGTGAGTACTTCAAAATTTCCTTACTGAACCTTGAGGCACATTCTGAAAATTCAGATTTTTCATAGCTGTGTTATTGCTCAGTTTATTTTTAGAATTTCTGTTGCTTTAAACAATTTTATAAAAATACCATAATCAATCAAACAAAGCATATAGTTCTCTAAGACTGGATTTCCAGAACAATTTTTTAATAATCATTTGTGTACCCCATGGCAAATTTTTTTCCACTGCAGGTATTCTTGTATGCACAGTGTTTCCAGGGGATTTGGATAAAAACATCTGCACCACTAATTCTCTAAACAAGATTTAATATGTTTTAGCTTTTTATTTTTGCCAGATTACTGGAAAATATGATTGAGATGCCTTCTTCAGAACTTGCTTTTCTTAAAACATATCTTGTTTACCAAATCCTTTTCATTTTCATGCCCAGTTTGGTGATTAAGCAATCAGGCCTTTTTGAGATGAGGTGCCCATTGGTTAAAGTGGAACTGTATGGTGCTGAGCTACTCTGCGGATGTATTGACAAAACACTTCCTCAGTGTTCTTAAATCCTGTTGAGTGGAGGTTGTTTAGATGATATCTAAGATGGTTTGTTCAAAGCTAGCTTCGATCCCTCATCATTGTGCCATGCAGACCAACCATAGGAAAAAGAAAGCCATGCTGGCATGGCCTTTTGGTTGTTGAGAAGTGGGCACAACCATATAGAACTGAGTGTTGCAGTGTGGCCAGGGATTAGAGCAACGGGCTCCTGAATTCAAGTCACATTTTTGCCATTGACTCACGGCATCACTTTCTTGTGAGTCACCCTTTTGGTCTAAGTTTGAATGGGTTTATTACCTCTGCCCTGGTTTTACTGATTATGTACAAAGGACTTCAGGTTCAGAGTGCCTCAAAGAGTGGAGTATGTCAGCCCCAGCCTGTGTACATGGAGAAGCACACACACCTTGGTATCCTGTCTTTTCTCCATTCTTTCTCAGTCATGAGATGGATTCATGCTTCTTGTTTCTTTTCCCTTTGTACTCTGCAGCTACTTCCCCCCTGCCCCTGCACTATTTATCCTAGAGGGCGACTTGTAAGATGGGTGTATGTAATTTCACATTTTACCATTTGTTGCCCTTAAATGTGTTGGAAACTGAATTGCAGTCAAAAAGCTGCTTTAACAAACCTACCCACTTCGAGTAGCTCTACTTTCCTCTGCAAAGCAGGAAAGGATTCTTAACCTTCATCATCTGATTTATGCCTACAAATCAGCTTGTATTCAGCTGTCTGAAATGAATGTAAATGTGCAGTAGATGCTCCTCTTCAGTTATTTTTTCATAATTTAAAAGCTTTATTTACTGTGGGAAGCTGACTTCAGCTTCTGCCCTCTGCTCTGAAGCTCTTTAGTTGAATTTCATTTCTGGATACAGTAGTGGTTGCGGCTCTTCATACTTTGCTTTGGTATCACGTGGAAATGAAGAGATACTACACCCACCTACCTCTCAATATACCCACCCTCCCCCACTATAGGAATTTATGATTCCCAGAATGACTGTGGATTGAGTATACAGGAGGCTGTTGCAGTCAGGATGCTAGTGACTCTTCTCAAAATTCTTACCGATTTCTCTGCATCCTGAAGAAAACTCAGATTTTCCCTTGTGCTCATGCCACTTCACTGATTAATAGATTTGTTGAATAGTGGTGCTTTGGAAGTGTTCTCACATACCTTTTCCAGGCTTGCACCTGCAAACCACCATCTTCATCCTGTTGGGATTTGTCTGTGTAGGTTAATTAGGTAGTGTTCGTAAAGAGCTTTCAAAGCCTAACATACGTTATTAAACTTGTGATTAGTAATATGGCTCTTCTGTTCAAAGCAACTGCTCCATTATTGGGTGTTGGCTTAACAAAACAGGCATGTCCTAAATCTTTACCTTTGTTTTGTCATTTTTTTGATAGATAGCTATCTCTGAAGGTGCATGACGAATGCTGATGCCAGTAAATACCTGTGGTTTCTATTACTAAAGCTTAACACTTACGAAGAAGATAATCAATTTTACTGCATCAAGAATAAGCAGTTTTTGCAGAATGGAAGCCTCAAGAAATGTCTCAGTTTACCTGGTCATTGTGCGTGGTCATTTCCGTGTGACTCTGTTTTCAGTCTGCAGAGGAGTTTCATGGCTTTGAGTGTGGAGTCTGCAGAAAGGAACTGAACACAGTGGTCACATTGGTTCCTCCTTCTAACAACTAATCCCATCTATTGGCACCTTAAATTGCATTTCAATGAAATTTTTGACTGATTACCAGTTTGATCAGATAGGGGCTTTCTGCACAACTGTGCAATTATTTTTATGCTTAGTAACAACCAAGAGGTTGTTACCTTATCACCACTGAACAGTGGAAAATTATTCTAGGTTTTGGAAACTGGGAACCAGATGAAACCTTTGCACCTTTGTAGATACATTTTCAATACAGTGTCACTTGTAACTGGATCTCCTTTTGCTCGCTTGGATGTGTCTTGGTAGCAGATACACAGTGTATCAGATACACTGTCTACAGATACACAGAAATTCTCCTTTCCTCTCTATAGTTCTTGCAAAGTAGTTGTAAATTTGAGACTGTCTTCATGCTATGTGGTAATATCAGGTGTTTTTATTATAAAATGTGTTTTTAAACTCCTAGCCAAAATATTATTTGTCTCTCTTCTGTTTCTGATTAGTAACTTTTACTGCTTTTGGCTCTGTTGCAAAGATATAATTTGGATTAAAGTTGGTGTTTGGATTGCTTTAAAAATTTCTGTGGTCTTGTAACTAAATAGTTTATTTAATAACTAAATTTAATATCTTATTTTGGATTATGGATAAGAAGGAGAGACATTCTAAAGAAATCCTGACTATGTTTTTATTTAGAAGTTTTATTACAAGTGATGACTTCTTCAAATAAATTCTAATTCTTCAGATACCTGTCAATTAGAGTTCTAAGTCGCAGTGCATCATGGGGGCAACAACTTAGTAATGCTGAGACCTGATGTGGTTTATTCACCCAATTTGTAGACTTACTGATTGTATTTTAATGGCTGAAACAGTGCCACAAATCTGTGCAGGTGAACTGAACTTAAAATTCTATACATTATTTCAGTGGACAGGAAGCTAAGCAGGTCATAATAATAGTATTTGACTTTCACTAGATATGTATATATTTTACTACTTGACATGAAGAATCAGAAAAATCAGGCATTACCTTTCTGTGCCTGTAAGCAACCTAAAATGGAGGATTCTGAGCAGTGTTAATATTGTGGCCTATTGGCAAGTAGTAGTGAATAAAAAATACTTATACAGTATAATAGAGTTGTAGAAATACTGTTTGGGAGGGACATCTGGAGGTCAGCTAGACCCAGTTGTCTCTGGAAGGTGACAACAGTTTATTTAATTTATTTATTTATTGATTTAATTTCAATTTATTGCCAACAGAGAAAATCAGGGGGATTCTGCCTGGCAAGTCCCAGAACAATTCTGAGTTTAGTGAATTCCAGAGTCATAACTCTGATGCTCATTCCCCAACCTTGGTCTCATCCTGAACTCACTCACTTTGTGAGGACTGACTGCAGACCAAGCAGCTCCCAGTGGCTGCATTTTCCTCTGGTTCTTTACTGTTTGTGAGCAGCAGGTAAGGTACAGTGATAGTCAGCCCCTCCAGCATTTGCATTAGGAAATTGTTACCAAGACCATCTACAAACTTCCTGGATGGCTTACACAATGCTGACCTTTCAGCAGGGGATTAAAATGACCCCATGAGCACCACAGCCAGATCAAGAGGCTTCTTCTGGTTTTCAGGGAAAGCCTTACCCACTTCGTCCCATTGGTCAGCAGTCTGAATCTGACTGCCACAACATCCCTTGTGTTACTTTTTTTCTGATCATGACCCAGAAGCTCCCAAAAGATGTGTCTCTGTTTGCATCCTGGTATTCTGTGCAATCAAGGAGCTGCTTTCTTGTAGAGCACAACCCCCTTGTACCCTTTTTCTCTGCCTGTCTTCCCAGCCTCCTCCCATCCATGGGAGTGTGCCATGCTGTGCCACCATGTCTGTGGCATTCTGATTGTGTCATAGACCTATGATTGCGTTTGAACTTCCAATTTTTCTTGTTTGATGTCTCTGTGCGTTAATATAGAGACATTTGAGGCAAGCCTCTGAGCACTCTTCCTTCTGGACAGGAGCAGGCAGGTTCACTAGTAACTTTCTCCCATGCATTCCTTCTGCATTTGCAACATTTGCACCCTTTGCTTACTTAGATCCCCCTCATTGAAGTTCATCTAAATTCCTCCTCATTAAATTAGCAAGTCTGTTCATGAAGGTGTTCCTCACTCTCTTGGTCAGGTGGATTCTTTATTTTCCCATGGATCATCTTCATCAACAAGCAGGGCTTCATTGTCAAGAAGCTGAGTCTCACTAGTGACACCACCTGAGCCTGATAGCATCTGCTTAAGCCACTCCTCTTCGAGACTAGAAAGATCAAGTCCACAGGCTACAGCCTCAGGTGCCTGTACCCCTCATTATTGCTCCAAGAGAGGGCAAAGCACCTCTCATCTGCTCAGAATCTCCCCTGTTTATATAACTGTTAGACACAGCAGCGAGGAGTAACATCTGGAAGGCCAGGTAAGACTCAGCTGTTTTTCATCATGGATCTGGAGTCTGGGCAAGCAGCAAACCTTCCTAAACAATCAGTCTGGCTAGCAGGTTGGCCTGTGTTCCACAGAAGAAGGAGTCATCAGTTACTGTTGTTTGTCACTTTGTAGCACTATTTCTTATCCAGTAACCTGTGGTATCTGGTCCAGAATCCTCCCTGACAGCCTTTGTTCCTTCTCTATCACCAGGGCTCTGAGCCAAGGAGAAGAGCTGCAGGTGGAAGGGGAGATGAGACTTCTCTCAATGCCAGAAGTAGCAAGCTTGCAGCTCCCCCTCTCCTGGGGATGCATGCCCTTGTGTTGCCGCAGTCATCTTCCTTCATGCCTGCATAGGAACTAAGAACATTCAGCTCCTCTTTATATCCCTTCATCCCAGGTTACATGCCATCGGTTTGCACCTCCCTAGTTGCTAGTGGTCCTTAGGTACAAGATAAATAGGAAGCTGGAAGGAGGTCTGCTCTGCCTCCGTGAGTTTTCCACCTTGGCAGAACTTCTCATGCTTCTGGCTGCTTCCTGGCTTCCCTTGCTCGTGATGGGCAGTGCTCTCCTCCCGTGCTGCAGTCCAGAAGTACTCACAGAATCATTCAGCTTGGAGAAGACCCTTGGGATCATCGAGTCCAACCACCAGCCCTGCTCTACAAGTTCTCCCCTACACCATATCTCCCAACATCTCATGTAAACGACCCTTAAACCAGGGATGGTGACTCCCCCCCCTCCCTGGGCAGCCTATTCCATTGTCTGACCACTCCTTCTGTGAAATTTTTTTTCCTAATGCCCAGTCTGAACCTCCCCTGTTGCAGTTTAAAGCCATTCCCTATTGTTCTGTCACTAATTACCTGAGAAGAGACCAGCACCAACCTCTCATTGTAGATCACCAACCTCTCATTGTGTCCTTTCAAGTAGCTGTAGAGAGTGATGAGGTCTCCCCTCAGCCTTCTCCTCCTCAAACTAAACAGCCCCAGCTCCTTCAATCGCTCCTCATAGGATCTGTTCCCCAGGCCCTTCCCCAGCTTCGTTGCCCTCCTCTGCACTCGCTCCCGCCCCTCGAGATCTCTCTCGTATTGACGTGCCCAAAACTGGACACAACACTCCAGGTGTGGCCTCACCAGTGCAGAGGACAGGGGGACTATCAGCTCCCTACTTCTGCTGGTCACACTATTGCTGATACAAGCCAGGATGCTGTTGTCTTTCTTGGCCACCTGGGCACACTGCTGGCTCATGTTCAGCTGCTTGTCAATTAGAACTCCCAAATTCTTTTCTTCCAGACAGCTCCAGCCACACCTCCCCAAGCCTGTAACTGTGCAGGGGGTTGTTGTGGACCAAGTGCAGGACCTGGCACTTGGCCTTGTTGAAGCTCCTGCCATCCAGGGCTTTGTGAAGCAGAAATGACTGAGTAAATGACATATAAATACTGTACATCACTCTTGGGCCCAGAGAACCCGAGGGGTAACATCATGGGTGGGATTATGATACGGTTCCATTCTATGTGAAGTGTTTAAAAGTCACATCTTAAAGTGCTTTATTTTTGCTGTTCTCTTACACACATACTGCTAAAAGATTGGGGAATACCTTTTTGTCTTGTTAGAACTTTTGTGCATGGGTTTGGAAAAGTAGGATCTCTGGATGGTGACCATTAGTTGCACAAGGCTGGCGTGTTTGGCCAGTGGTTGATGAATAATGTTTATTTACTACTTTTAAGTCTTTATCAGAACTGATGTGGTGATATGCTATTCTTCTCATCTCTGCAGGTACCAGTGATAGCAATATTGGGTTCAGGAGGTGGATTTCGTGCCATGGTAGGCTTTGCTGGAGTCATGAAAGCACTTTATGAATCAGGAATTTTAGACTGTGCGACTTACATTGCTGGTCTCTCAGGATCCACGTGGTAAGAGGTTTTTATTTGTTTTTTCTTCAGAAAGTTCAAGAATGAATTTTCATGAGAATTGACTTGTTTTTAAGGTTATAATTCACACCAATTTTTATTCATACACCATCAGTACAGAAAAGACATACGGAGAGAGCTGTCGTGCAGCATAGTGGGTCAGTGGAACAAGTCTGATGATGGAGTTGTTTCAGAATGCCTCAAGGGGTGAGGACAGCTCAGTCTCCAGGTGATCTTCCTAGGAGCTTTGGTACCAGGAATGCATGAAAAGAGGTGCTACATGTATGCACCCACATTTCTGTGTCAGCAGCCAATACTGTATGTACAAGGATTGTGTAACTGATTCTTTCATCTTGATAACCAAAAAATTAAGAATTCAAGCCATTGGTATAAAGCTAAAATATTTTTTTGTGTAGTTTTGTTTTCCTGATAAAATTAAAAAAAAAAAAAAATCCTGTGATTTGAAGATGATGACTCATTCAACCCAAAATGGATTGTATACTTTTGAGGGGATTTTCAGAGATTCTCAAAATCATTTTAGACTCAGTAGTCCCCTTCGTAGTGGATTTACTGGGGATGTCTAAAACCTGTTCATGGATTCTTAGTGTAAGGAGATATGAGCAGGTGTATTTCAGCTCGTAGGAAAGAATACCGACTGACTGCCATGCTGCAGGACAACCTGCTATGGATTGCCTTGTATCACTCCTAATGTCAACTGTTTAATTTAGAAATAACATTGGTTTTTAAAATAGTTAGTCAGATGGGAGTAAAATCTTCAAAGAAGCCTGAATTAGAATGCCCTTATCAGGTATTTATTATGTCCTTCTGTCTGAGTACTTCAGCCCATTAACAGGAACAACATCAACAGGAGAAAACCAGAGTGACATCACTGTGTGAAAGGGTGTTATGAGCTCAGGGTTTTTTAGGCAGCAGAATGCTTTGAACCCCAGTGTTATGTCTGCCTCAACCACTCTTCTGAATAACAGGGTTTTGCTTCTTCCTGCCCAGTGCTATGAACTTGCAGCCTATTGTCTTCTTGGCTTTTATAAAAATTGTGTCAAATTACATTTATTACAAATGTGGAAACTATTTGTTTTGACATTTCTCAAATTAAATAATGTAACATTTAAAAGCTGGGTGATTTTTGTCAGCCGAAGGCATCTGACGAATTCAGTCCAAATTTCTTAACTGTTTGGACTATAACACTACATTTTTTTCATTAAATGAAAAATTGCAGACTTCCTTTTGTCTAACTTTAAAGCTTGGTTTTAATGTCAATAGATCAGGCTGTGGTAGAGGATGTTACATCTAAAAAAATTTTTGAACTTTACAAGGGAGTATCCCAAATGTCACAAAATATAATTTTGTCATTTTACCAGTTTGAATACTGGAGCTGCATCTGAATCCAGTTTAGGGCTACCTAGTACAAGAAAGGTGTTGACAAACTGGATTAATTCCATTAGAGTACCTCCTAGGCAATTAGGGGACTAGAGTGTCTAAGAAACTGAGGCAGCTGGATTTTTTTATTAGCCTTGAGGAGTAGGCAAAGGTAGTGGTCGTGGGAAAAGAAAACAGACTCTATTTGGAGACACACGGAGGACAATGAGTAAGTAATGGCTATAAGTGACAACGAGAGAAATTTGGTTAACTGTTAGGAAAATTATTTTGCAGTGAGTGGTCAAGCACTGGAATGTATTGCCCCATCCTTACTGAACTAGGCTGGGTAAGGTGTTGTCCTCTCTCTATCTGACTCAGTGAATACTTCATGTGAAAGCAGAACTTGACTGAACAAAGCCCTGAGCAACCTGATCTGATTTTTAAGTTGGCTCTGCATTGAGCAGGAGGTTGGAATAGAGACCTCGAGGTTCCTTCCAGTCTAAAGTATAAGATTATATGAATGTCTCATTTCTTCAAGAGCAAGGCAAAGACTTTTGTTGGAATAGCTAAATAGAAATGAACAGGGTATCTGTAGGGTGAATTCTATCCCCAGGTTTAAGTCTCAGGAAGCACATGACTTTGGTTCCACACGTTCTGAGGAAATACTCTAACCCCAAAGTTGTTAACTCTCTTTAAATAGATCTGTTCTGTTTCTTCAACTCGTGTGGGGCTTTCTTCCCCCTTCCCAGACTAGATAGAAGGCTTTCAGAATGCTAGAATGTTTTCAAATGCCTGAAGTGTCTATAAATAGAGTAGGTTTCTTGTTCGGATTGGGCTGTAAAGGGTTGAGATCCCTGGAAGCTGCGTTTTCTGTCACTAGTGGTTGGGGGGGGCAGATTTATCACTGTCTATTGAGAGACCTGAATGTACTTTTGTCAAATCTGAGAAAAGCAGAAGATAACATTTAGCTGGATGAAGAGCAGTTGAATAGTGCAACAACAGTGTGAAAAATTTTCACTGTGTTTCATGTAGTCCATGTTGTGAAAAGATGTCAGGCAGCTGGTCATGAGGTCCTTTTTTGGGAAAATCCAGGTGTGAATACATATTTGATCTAACGTAAACCTGTAAAATCTATATTAAAATAGCAAGATTATCTGAACTGATTCAGTCAGAAACACATGTTGGAAACTTGTATTTGAACAAATTTGCTTGTGCTGTTTTGGTGATGTCACCTATTCTGATTTTCCTTGCTTGATGAATAAATAATTGACAATTTGGCACTCCCTTTCTTTTCTTTTTTTTCCATGCACTCTATTACTTGGGAATAATGCTCTTTTCTTTATTTTTTTCTGAAGGGTGGAGAATTCCGTTCCTGGCGAGAGAGGCAGGTTTTTGCTTGTTCACTGAGATGCATGCCTAACCTTGGAGCAATGCATTTACCTCCCTGAATGTTTCTGTCATCTTGCTTCAGCCTTGTACTGAATTCTTCATCCTGCATTTTCCTTTCTCTGCTCACATGGAAGCTTGCTGCTGTGTTTGTTCCACCCGCAAGCTGACATGCATGCTAAGCTGTAGAGACTGCGCAAGGATGAGTGATTCAAGTTCTTACATCATGCATGTGACAGGGTTCATCACACTGTCGAGTATATTGCCAGACAGTGATCTCAGGCCCAAGCTTACATTGCTGTGCAGACTTATGCCTGCAGTAGGGTATGTATACCTGAGCGAGCTAATTGAATAAATAATAGTGAAATGAGAATCTAGTAGATGAGGACGGCCTATCTTGAGTCTTCACCCATAGTGTAACTTAAGCCAACCAAGTGCAAAACACAGTTGTCTGCATGTGTGTCTCAACTTTGCTTTGAGTAAACAAAACTTCAGTTTCTAGAGTTAGTGATGAAATCAAGCTTTGCCTGATAGGCCCCTTCTGAATCCTCAATCAACTAAAGCTCTGAACAGGTTATAGTTATTGTGCTTAATTTTTTTATGAAAACATTTAGATCCTGGAAAGCATGCCATATACTAATATATTTTAGGAATTTCTGAATAGTGATATTGAACTGGAGAGTGACAGAGAGAGGTATATCTTAGAGTGAAAGAACTTCATGTGTAAACTTATAGAACCCCCAGTTTGCCAAATTTAGGTATGCTGTGACAACTTGAGAAGCAATTTTTTCAGTTTATGATGATTCTGTCTGTTATCACTTAAACAGATAAATAAGGAACACTTTAATCTTTTCCATCATACACATTATGGAAGTGTATGTTGAGTGTTTAATTGTATGCTTACATGTAGAACAAATTGTTGTTTAGCTTTCTATGTCTTGAGAAAAAGGAAATGATAATTTACGGTATAAATGGTGAGTAAATGAATCTGATTTAATCCGTGATTGTATCAAATTATTTATGAGCATTTCAGGCAGCTGACATTGAATCAGGATTTGATACTTAACAGAGCCTCTTTTCCACTGCAGGTACATGTCAACTTTATATTCACACCCGGATTTTCCAGAAAAGGGACCAAAGGAGATTAATCAAGAATTGATGAACTCTGTGAGTCACAACCCACTTCTGCTGCTCACTCCTCAGAAAGTCAAACGCTACATTGAAGCACTGTGGAATAAGAAAAGCTCAGGGCAGCCTGTCACCTTCACAGATATCTTTGGAATGCTAATAGGTGAAACACTTATCCATAATGTGAGTTCATTTTATTTATGATTATTAGAGTTGTGAAACTGTTGTGTAATAACTGCTGCTACTATTTTTTTTGAAAGGACCTTGGTAACAATCAACAAAGCATGTTTAGCAATAGGAATACTTAAAGTTACAGCTGAACAGACACTGAATAAGAAACTTGTAAAATGCTTTCCTTGCTCTGGGACGTGTTTCTGAATGGTACTCATTTCTTTAAAGACTAGGAAAATTTCACACATTCATGTGCAACAGAAATGAACTCAACCGCTGGGTACTTGCAGCAAGCTCGTAGCATTACGTATCATCCATCAAAATTACTGTCAAGCTATTTCAACCAAAAATTACAAAGTGGTGTAACTTCTTTATGCACATTTTGCTGTAAGAAAGCAGCGTTTGCTTAACAAAATACTAATTTCAAGGTGAAAGATCCACACTATTTATTATTACCTGTTTTTCTGAGAAATGAGACAATAGGAAGGCTTCATTCTTTTGTATTTTATTATTAAAAAATCCTAATTGACTGAATCTGGCACACAGACTTCAAGTTCAGGTGAGTCAAGTGAGCAGAATTTGGATCTGATCTTACGGTAAGATTGAAGTGTTTTAATAGATTCACAGATGTGTTTTATACACTTGTATCTTTCATGAATATACTTTGCCATTAGGTTTTAAACAATTTACATTACTGAAAAACAGGCAATACAGCTTTTAGTAACTGTGATATATAAGGTAAGTTTCTGACAATGAAGGGATGTTAGTATTGTGTGAGGTTAGAAGTCCCTCTTTACTAAGGAGTTAAATGCACAGATTTTTAGCTTAAATCTGAACCTGACACAATCAGTGAAAAATGGAAATAAGGCTCTTGGTTATTCACAGATAACACATCTTAGTACTATTAAGTCATAATTTCTTTCAGTCTTTCTTGATTGCAGACTCCATAATATTTTCTGGAGCAGATGCAGATCCTTGGTTAGCAGATGTAAGCCTCTTAATAGTCCATTTGCTTTTCTTAGTTATCTTTGCTTACTTTTCAGAAACAGCACAAATTGATAAATATTTCATGAACATTAATGGCATTTCTGCCTATGAAGTTTTTTCTTGTTTTCAACTTTTACAGTAGCAGAGGGAGAGTCCTTGCTTTGTCTGGCAATACTGTTTTCTTTTTGGCCGTGTTGTTCTGGATTCTATAACACATACTTACTTCATCTTCCTATTATGTCTTCTCCCACTCCTTCCTTCCTGAAATGTGCAGTTAAAAGGCATTCAAGTGGATTACTTCCCTTTACAGATTCTTCTGTTCTGTTTTTCTTGGAAGTAACTGAATTTGTCTATTTGAGAATTTCAGGGAAGTGAGTAGTCTCCCAAATACTAGCAGGCCTTTATAGGATCCGTTTGCACATAATGTCTTTCTTTTCATGCAGAGAATGGACAGCACTTTGAGCAACATGAAAGAAAAAATCAATAATGCACAATGTGCTCTCCCACTCTTTACATGTCTCCATGTCAAGCCGGATGTCTCAGAGCTGATGTTTGCAGGTATGTTTTTTACCTATGTATTGAGTCACTTGTGAAGAGAGAAGTGTGTAGCTGAAAAGCCTGTTTTTTAATACTTCCGAGAATAATTGTATCCTGCAACTTGGTACACTTTGAAATTATTAGTTTTATGGCAAGGATTAGGAAGGAATTTACCATGATATGAAACATTCTTCAGGGCTTAACAAAATTTGCATTGTTATGAACTGAGTACAGGGAAATTTTAATTCATAAAAGGAATAGGAGGTTGTGATGTCGAAGGAAATACCAAACAGGCACATCATAAAGACTGTTCTGGTGGGGTTTAAAAGGTGATTGGGAAATGGACACATTTGTGTTCATCAGCTTCTGGGAATCTGACAGTAGGGTCTGAAAACAAGTAAGTTTTTCAGAGATAAGTGATCTCATACCTAGGCAGGTGGATATTTATTCAGTTGGTGCAGTATTTGCACCAACGTTCCAGGGCTGTGGAGAACAGGCATTAAATGGATGTATTTCTCATGGCACACGATGGAACTGAGCCTTTTCTTGGCTTTTAAGATGTGTCTTTTCCTGTCCATGGAAGGTCAAGCAGACATGTCAGTGGCCCTTTTGTTCTCTATCATTCTTGGGTTTGGAAACTTATGCTTAGACCATTTTGTAACCATTAATTATATTTTTTTTAACCTGAAAATAAGTCTAACACCATAACAGCCTCTTTAGGTTTCTGTGAAATGTTAAGTGTGTGAACAAGTTTTGTTCTCTATATGTTACCAAAAAAAAATTATTTCCTACTGATTGAAAAGAATATTGCTTGTCTGTGAAGTAGCTAAGTACACTGCAGAAGCCAGAGAAAGAAAGCTGTTGTTTCTCCAACAGCAGAAAGCTGCTTAACATTAGTATATCAAATAAAGGGAAATGTCTTCAGTAATACAGGATTATTCCTCTTTCTAAGAGTGAAATCAGAATTGAACAGATATACTACCTCTTTTTTTACTTCTTGCACCGTGTAAAGTACTGTTGGTAACACAAAAGGGGATTTTGCTTTTATTTATTCCATAGGTTTTAATATCATCTAGTAGCCTCAGTTGAGAGTGTGTCCAGTTGTGCTAGATGCTGTGTCATGAGAAGTATATGTAAATGTAAAGGATATATGTTTATATGTGTATATAGTTAGATAGCAGACTGAGAAGGGAAACACCAAGTAACGTGTCCAAGTTTTATAATGTCAGACATTGTATCCACATTTTCTAAAAGAGATGATTTGGAAAAGTTGCTGTCAAAACTTTGTCCATAAATGAAAATGAGGTTGTAAATTAGGTTAATTTTTTCATGGGAGAACGTCTACTTTCCTCCTTAGGAAACTGAAACTTTTTGTTGGAAAACAAAAGTACTTTGTTTTTTGATGAGCTTCTGTTTTCTGAGAAATGTTGTTTGTGTTACTTATTTACTATTTTAAAAACAAAATTATCTTTAGTTAATAATGGCCTTCTCTAAGCAAGACCGGAAGCATGTCAAGACTGGTCTAATTTCTCTAGCCTTACCAACTGGTCTAAAAAAGGTATTGCCTCTGCCAGTGGGTCTTGGTTTTGCTTTTTTGGGGCTATCATCTATATCATTGTATAGGATACTAGCTCTTGATTGTTTGTATTGTAAGCTTTTTTTTCTCCTTTTGGAACTGAACAGCTATTCTTGATGTGAAATATGTAGTAAATTTTGAACAGAAATATTTACGCTTTCTTATTTACAAGATTATAGATGTAGGCTGAGATCTTTCATGTTAATTCAAGTTGAAATGCATTAATTATATCAGATAACATACCTTCCGGGAGTGATGGTGCAAGATTTCATGCAGCTGCTAATAGCTTTCATGCCCCAGGCTCTGCATGTTTTCCCTACCAATAGCATTTCTGACCCAGGTGGCGCTGGCCATACCCAAAGCTGCAGTAGTCATTTTAACTGAACATAATTACAGTGATTTAGTTAAAGACAGCTTTTGTTTTGTTTTGTTTTTTTTTTCCCCATTGCTGTAGCTTCTTTAATGATAAGAAATTATCTGAAGATACTGCTATCCAGTTTTAAAGTGGGGAGTTGAAAATAATGTTTGGCTCTGGTGTTGCATGCTTCCATCCCCTAACAGCCTCATTCACTGCTGCTACAATGCTAGACCAGTCAGAATTTGGATTTTGGGGTTTTGCTCTTGAAAGCCGTTATAGTAAACTTACATCATGCATGAGTGTGTTAAAATGCTACACAATTCATTTGGGAAGCAGGGCTGCCTTGAGGTATGGATGCCAAGTCATCGGCTCCCAGGCTCCAGGTTTCAGAGGGGTCCTGCAGCCCATCCTGGTTTAGCCATCTCAGCACACATACTGGATTGGGCATGGGGTTTTGATCTGCCCGGGTGCAACAAGGCTGCATGTGGATGTGGTGTTAGTGTGTGAGTACAGTCCGTGCATATATATGCCCAATTCTGAATCTGAAACATGCTTAATGTTGGCAAAATATTACCTCTTTGTCTTCCCTCCTGAGAACAGGAAAAATCTGTTGCATCTCCAGCTGGTATGAGGCAGTGTAGAGTTATGATCTTACATCAGAGCCACATCCAAAATGCACTGAACACAACTGAGAGGCTTGACCTTAGTACGTTTTGGGTTAAGCCACAGCCAAGAGTCTAGCCTGGTTTACTGGGATATAAACACTATGTGGTTCTCTTGATACAGAGTTCATGTCTCTTTGAACATTCAAGTCCTGCTCATTTAAATGGCCACTGTCTCAGGGAGCTTCTGGAATGGCAGAAGCTAATGCTGAAGAAGGCAGAAATCTTATTTCCTTAAACAAGATCTGTGATTTGCGGAATCATCTTCTTCAGTGCAAACACAGAATAAAAGCGGACTATCACAGATTAAATTAATTCAAATTCTAAATTCAGTTGTGCTGTCAGCGTGGTTCTGAATGCATATCTGCCAGTTCCTGTTTATATATCTGAAGGGAAAGGCCATTAAATTCCTGGGCTGGGTCTTCTAAGGAATTTCCCACTGCTCCAATAAATGTGAAGATTTGTGGGTAGTTTATTTGGAAAATAGGATATTATATTTGACTTAGCATAGATAAGCATTGCACCATGAAACGAAACTCTCAGCAGTCATGATTAAATCTTTACTGTTCGGGACAAGTGTTTAACCTTACTGTTAACATTTCAACAGAAACACTGAATATCTTGAAGAGTGGATGGCATTCTGTGACTTGTGGGGATTCTTCAAAGCTGTTTCATTTGCCTTTCTATTTCAGAATTATTTCTAGTTTGTTTATAGAAGCAGTCAAATCGATCACTATAGAATATATGGAAGATAAAATAGATGAATGGGTGAAATACTAAAAATTTAGGGTATTTTTTGTTTGTTATTGCTCCCTTTTTGCCATGAATTTTCTGATATAAGCAACTCCACTGGTATCAATTAAAATATTTCAAAATCAGCTAAAATCCATTTTCAAAAAAGGCATACATCATAGAATGTAAATCACTTCTAAAATTTTCTGCTAAGATCAGGAAATACATTTGAACATTTTATTCTGTATTTTAATTGAGCTCGCTATTCAACAAAACAGCATGTACTTTTGAAAATACGTTTGACATTGTTTGTTATTAATGTTTCTCAGCTGCCTCTCAGCATTGCCTTTTCATATTGTATTTCACCAGAAACTTTAGATTTTGATGAATCCAAATGCCTCTTTTAGAATATTTCACAACTTTTTTGATATTAAATAATTTTTTTGCTGCCTGTGTCACTGCCCTCCACATTTTTAGCAGGATCACAGTGAAAGAAAAGAAACTTGTAAATTAGACCCACGTTGCATTTCATGTGAAGCATGAGATGAAAACCAGATGGCATTTTGTTTTTCTCATTCTTTTATACTTCTGTTTTTACAACCTCATATTTTTTCACCAAAGTTTGCTGTGATAAGAGAAGATGAGAATGAGAATTCCTTCTCTGCTGAGCCTTTAGCCTGTCCTTCATTTGAAATCAAAGTTTTTACTTTTGCACAACTTAAGAGATATTCCTGTTGGTTATCCAGCTTCCCATTTAACTCGAATTTCTTTGCTTAAGCAGAGTTTTCATTTGTTTGTATGTTTTGTGTTTCTATTTCTCTTTCTATTCAGGTTGAGATTGCTAACTAAGCACAATTTTGTTTCTTATTTTGCAGACTGGGTGGAATTCAGTCCATATGAGATTGGTATGGCAAAGTATGGCACTTTTATGTCTCCTGATTTGTTTGGAAGCAAATTTTTTATGGGGACAGTGGTGAAGAAGTATAGTGAAAATCCCTTGCATTTCTTGATGGGTGAGTATATGACAGAAAGAGAATTTAAAATAAAACTAATTTCAGTAGTTCCTGGACAAAGAACTTTTAAATGCAGTCACACAAAGTGTGAGACAAGAAGTAGAGTTCTCAGTTTGTTGGAAGATATCCATTTGAAAGATTTCACAGACATGCTTTGGCATTCCCTGTTTTTCTGTTTCTGGTATGTACATTGCAGCTTATGACTTAGCACGTTCCAAAATCAGAGGTGTCTTCAGAGAGCAATCAACTGCTTAAATATTGCAATTTCTGGTTTTTTCTCTTCCACCAGCCTCCATTCATTGTTTATTTTTTCCCTTCCAGGTGTCTGGGGCAGTGCATTTTCTATATTATTTAACAGAGTGCTTGGTGTCTCAAATTCTCAGAATAAAGGACCCACCATGGAAGAAGAATTAGGTAATATTAGTAAATAATTCTACTATACAAAACAATTACTAGCAGGATTCAGTGCACTCACTCTGTGGAAGGATGGCACTCTGCTGGTAGTCATTTTACCAGTGTAGAATTCAATAACTTTAACTGCTGACATTTTTAGATGATGATGAGGCTTCATGGGGACCTTATAGCAGCCTTCCAGTACTTACTGGGGGCTACAGGAAAGCTGGGGAGAGACTCTTTATCAGGGGGTGTAGTGACAGGATGAGGGATAAGAGTTTTAAACTGAAAGAGGGGAGATTTAGATTGGATATAGGGAAGAAATTCTTCCCTGTGAGGGTGGTGAGGCCCTGACACAGGTTGCCCAGAGAAGCTGTGGCTGCCCCCTCCCTGGCAGTGTTCAAGGCCAGGCTGGACGGGGCTTTGGGCAACCTGGGCTAGTGGAAGGTGTCTCTGCCCGTGGCAGGGGGGTGGGACTAGGTGATCTTTGAGGTCCCTTCCAACTCCAACCACTCTGTGATTCTGTGGTTCTATTATTCTGTCCAGTTATTTTCATGAAGTTAAAAGAATCTATCTCCATTTTTTATGTTGTTATGCTAGATTTTGGAGGTCAGAAGCTGACAAGTGCTTGATAGTTACTTGTGTAGTCTCTTGACATTGGACTCCATTATGCAAGGGCTTGGTAAATAAAATTTGTTATCTCTGGGTTGTTAGATTGTTCCATTCTAACCACTGCTGGTCTCTGATCCTTTGCTTACTAATTTAATGATTTTTGGCACAAATGGCATAATGACTGTAAGGAAAGAGTTGTAGCTTGGTTTGTATAGACTTTATTGTGTTTTATTTGAGAATGCAGTTGATAAAGAAAGGTTGTTTTACACACTTTTTCCTGTTCAGAAGATGGCATTACAGGGAGATATATGACCAGTAAATAAAATGTATTAGATAGACAGATTTTTATGAAGAGTGTGGGGGGAAAAAGCAGATTGAGTTGATTTTAAAAACCCCAAACAAGTCCCTTGGCTCTCTCTGTCTCCTAATAGATGGTATTCAGCTGTTTGATAATGTACTTATTTATGGATGGCAATGAGACCTGTGTCTCCAGGTTCATATTTTTGATGCACCTCATGAGTGTTAACACCTACTAATGGAGAATCTCTGTTGACAGTGGAGAATTCTGTGTTACTGCTTTTTAAGATGCTGAGAGGCAGAATGTTATTTCTTATGCATGGCTCATTTCACATACAATCTTAAAAATATGCTTTGAAGTGGGGCTAGAAGTGAAAATACTTGAATCACAGTCTATTACCAGAGCTGAAGATGTTCCAGTGAAACCCTGGTACCACCAAAATGAATGGCAAAATGCCAGTGGACATCAGAAGACCCAGTCTTGCACACAGCATGTGTAAATCATCTAGATTTACACACATCACCTAGAGCACTCAATATTAAATTTTGTGTAGGGGTTACTTTAAAGAGATTATTTGATGTCCAACGATTGCATTTGTTGGTTTTGTTAGCTTCATCTTTTGGTCACTAGTTCTTATTTTGACCTATCTCCTATATCATGTCTCATGAATTTGTACATGTTTGTCTTTGGTGCATGTTTGTCCATAGACAGTATTTGAGTAGTGACTGAGGACCCACTGAGTATAACAAAGAAAAAGTATTTAAGGAAGAATACAAGATGACTAAGCTCTTCTGTTTTTGTGGGGATTTTTACAGTGTTGTATATAAGTCTAAGAGGATGTAATCCTCTGTAGGAAAAAAGCAACATTGGTGGTCATCTGTATCCATTGTTCATTACCGAGGGTAATAAAGCTATGTATTTTTACACTTGATACTGTGGTGACTCTCTCTTCAATCATCTCTTTCATCCAGGCATGCTTATAGGAATTAGATTTAGAGTTAAGCAAAAAGTGCTAAGTGTAATTGCCATTGTTTTGATACTGCATTTGGTAGAAATTATAGCATTTGTTGGAAATTACAGCCCAAAGGAGGAATATGCCACCAGAGACCAACATCTACATTATCCTTCTGTGAGAAAAAGTAAATGTTATTTTATTTTCATTTTTTAACAGAAAAAACAGTTAGTTGATAATACGTTCAACTTCATTAGGAAACAAACCTCATTCAGTTTATTTTAAATGGCTTCAAATTGCAACTAGAGATGATTCCTAGCATACTTTATACTAGGGAATAAAGGGTTTTAGTTTTCAGAAATCTTCTCTTGGATGCATTTACATCACTGCAGTTCAGTCCCTGTCTCCACTTTGTGGGATATAAACTTCCAAGATAAGGCTGCTTGTAAATCTGTATTTCAAGAAAGACTTCACTCTGTAATTAGCAAAAATTACGTTGTCATCCTGTAATCCATTCTCAATTGAATTCACCTCCACTACAACATTACCTGAGGAGTGGAATGTGTTGGTTTTCAGTATTCATTTTCACTTTGAAATAATGCCTTGAGATAGTAATGAATGGTTAACAATGACTTTGTGGTTAGGTTGGAAACAAAGCTGTTAACCCTAACAAAATGCAGAGTTTTCCCAGAGAAGTTCACTCATTTCTGGTTTTATTTCTCTCAATGTTATGAGGTGAAAACCATTGTGTTTTCTACCTGTGTAACTGCATTGACCTTTATTTTTCGCACATACTCCAGCAGAACTTTCATAACCATCTTGGCTTTTGTTTTCTCAGCCCTTTGACTTACCTGCTTATTGCAGGAGCTTTTAAAAATTGCAGGCTAAAGCCAAAATATTCTGAGCAGATTCTGAACATAGAGATGTCCACAGCAGATCAAATCTCTTCAGCTGTGTTTTCTGTTATAAAGACTATGATAGTTTTATGACTCAAATTGTTTTGAAATTCATAGCTGGTCTGACAATTAAACCCTAGCAGTTTAAAGTAATTTTATATTTATTTCAACAGAAAACATTAGGCTAAAGCATCTTGTAAGCAATGACAGTTCAGACAGTGAAGATGAATCACATCATCCTAAAGGTAAGGAAATCCTCATATTTTATTTCATAATTTACTTTTTTCATCAGCTTTCATGTGGCATGGTCAAGTTTGTGGATGCTGGTAATTAGCCAGAGCTGGTTTTCCTTAGCTTTACCAATAGTCTCTTTTAACTGAGAGCTCTGCTCTCATTTAGACCAATGGTAAAACTTAATTGTCTAGCCCAAGGATCTTAAAGGAGCCATTGGTTCAGCAAAATAGAGAAATGTTGAACAAGAGGCTTTGGCTTGACTGCATGCCTCCTGCTCAAGCAGATGATCAAATGATTCTCTCACACATCTTCAATCTTGGCATCAGCCCAACAGAGGTCTGTAGTTCTACATACATCTAAAAATTAGGCTTGCTGAGCCAGTAATCTCCAGAATCTGTTGCCAGCAAGCTGCTGCGCTCAGAGACATGTTTGAATTGTTAATTGCCCAGTAAACCTAACATTAGCCATTTTTTTCAAGGGTTTCTTGGCCAAATATTTACCTGAGAATGGTTTGTGTTTCCAACATTCATAGATGTCTTCTAGCACCTTTACAAATGACACCTGATATGGGAAATTCCTGGTACTTGGCACAATATTTTAAACAATGCCTTCTTCATTTCTCCTTAGTATCAAGCCTGAGCCTGAATTACCTTCTTATACAAAACACCCTAAAAAGTCAAGTTTTGACAGTTTACGAATGCAAGGTGATTGTCAATCCAAGTAATTTCTACTGCAACATCTAGCTGTAGACATCTAAATCTGGACATTTCATTGTTCTCTTTAGTTAATTGAAACCAGATATTGATTGTAACCTACAGTTTACTGTGAGGGTATTTTCAGGTATTTTAGAATTCCTATTCTCTTTTATGCAGACTGACTTTGCCTTCTTAATGAAGGCTGTGTTTCTAACGATCACCTAAGGATGAGGAAGGGTGTCAGTACACATCAATTTAATTCTACACAGACTATGGATCTTGGTGACTCAAGTCTGTCCCCTGAGCCCAGGAGAGTTTGCATTCTGGGTACTAGCACAGATGAAGCCATATCGTCTTTGCCCGTTCCGTCCAGACCAATTAACTCTGGCTCAGGTTGTCTAAAACATTCCCATTCTATTTTTCTGATGGACACATTTGCACTACTCTACTGCAGATTGAAAGTTTCACTGGCCTGTGAAGTAAAGAGGATGGTTTCTGTCCATTCCTCTGAAATTCTTGCAACAAAGGTCCTTCGTTCAGTCCACGGCTTCTTGAAAGAGGGCTGTGACCCAATTCCTCTTATTTTAATAGGCCCTTTATTTTAGTAGACTGAGAAATCTTGGTTTTATACTTTATACGTTAACTGCCTCACCATTGGTTATTTTCATTTTCCTCGACAGGCACCGAAAATGCTGAGGCAAATCAAGAATATCAGAACAGCAGCCAAGAAAGCTGGGTGCAACGAATGCTGATGGCTTTGGTGGGTGATAGTGCCCTTTTCAATACCAGGGAAGGGCGTGCTGGGAAGGTGCACAACTTCATGCTGGGGTTGAACCTCAACAGCTGCTACCCGCTCTCTCCTCTGGCAGACCTTCTTACTCAGGAGTCCGTGGAGGAAGATGAACTAGACGCAGCTGTTGCAGGTTAGTTTGCAGAGAGGCTCTGTTGCTGCATATTCATTAGTAAGACCAGAAACAGCGAGTTCTCGGTGTGGTAACATTGAACTATGAGGCTTGCAACAGCATGTACCTGAAGGCAGGGGAACGTTTCTGTAGCGGCAGTCGTGAGTATTGATGAGCAGCAGAGGGTGTGCGGTGACCACACAGTGACTTCTGTCGCTGCCTACCTGCCCTGTCCCCTGGCAGAGTGTGCAGAACATTCACTACCTTTTGGAGGGGAAGTGGCTCTTTGTTCTGAAGGAATTGCTGGCAGAGCTGACCAGTCTGCTTTTGTGCATGGTGTCCTTCATTAAGGCCACTTTCTCACACTCTTGAACTTCTCCAAAGGGTATCCTGTGTTGTTCCTTTTCCTTTATTGGTGCTAAACCTTCTGGTAGAAATAAAACCTTTCCTTGTTCTCCTACAGCACTTCCCTGTTGCAAAAGTTTTGTAGCTTTTCTGCTGTCTTTGTCTTCCTCTGAGAAACCTATGGAGGCAAAACACTTCTTTACTTGTAGATCCTTGCTTTGCTGGCACCACGTTCTTCCCAGTGTGACTGATCTGTCAGGTGCATTCACATTTCACATGTGACTGCTGTGTAGATGCATCCATGTTTCTTGTTGGCTTAAGCAAGAAGCAAGAATGCAGAAAAATAAGAATTTCAGAAAAATGTTAATTTGCAAAAGAAGTTCAATGTCTTCCTCCACTCCATGAAGTATGTGGTGTCTGGGACAGTAGCTGCAAAGAATTAGGAATCATATTGAATTAGTATTTTGAAGATTTGCTCTAGACACTGTTCATTACAGTGTTCTCAATGAAATTCAGTTAATTTCTTAATATTCTCCTGGCACTGGTACCTTTTTTGTCTTCCTCAGTAGGAAGCAGAGAGAACAGAGCACTGAGTTAAGGATATGAATTGCCCAGTAAAAAAGTTACATCACAGTGAAGATGCACACTTGCTGGAGCCTCCACATACAGTTTCTGTGATGCAAACTGTAACAATTATGGATTATTACTGACATCCATCGAGCCAGGGAACTACAAAGCTCTGAAAGCGGTGTTCCTTCCATGTTCTTCTGTAGTGGCACAACACTACCAACCATTCCATGTAATAACAGCAGTCACTTCAGCCCTTATTTTCTATTCAGAGGAAGGGATTGTCCTCGCTGGTCACTATGCAATAGTAAATACCAGAGGTCATTTAAAAGCTTAAGGAGCAGACGCGCTCTAATGTGTATTTGTTAATGTAGCAAATCCCTTTGAGTGGTAATTTCCATCTGTACTCCACTTTCTAAATATTTTTATCATCTTAGAAGTGTTTATGGCTGGGTAGTCTTAATATTTATAGTAGTTTTAAAAGAGGCAGGAAAGTGGGTAGTAAATTTATGGTTGGAAAAAATGACAATTGATGAGAATTTTGCATAATTAAGACGTGGATAATCTTCAGAATCAACTATCAACTTCCTGGATTTTATCTTCAGTTGAAATAAAATGCTGGTTTGGCAGAATGAGACTGTACCCGAGACAATTATTTTTGAGTGCCTGAAATTTCTTTAGGTAAAATATCTTGCAAAAGTTTGACATAACTTCAATTTTTTTAGTGTTAGCTAAAGCCCACACTCATAAACCTGAACTAACAACTCAAATCTAACAGCTATGAGTAGTTGCAATCTTATGGTCAAGAATAGTTAAAAACCCCTTGAAATCTTAGTAGTTAATATACAATTTAATCATTCAGAAGTGTGATAGGTATATCCACATTTTAATGCTGTGAATTTTGCTAATATATGTAAGAGTCTAGGAGCCCAGAGGAGTAGATAGAGAGGAAACTTTGGTGTAAATTTAAAATATTGTATATTACCACGGCACTGGATGGATTTAAGCTTTGCATATTTATTCCTAGCAGTTTACCTATCAGCTTGAGTACAGAGAGGAGTCTGAATTGCTTTAGGACTTGCTTTCTCTTTATTAACAGATGCTCCAAAGGAGAAATAAATGAATCAAAAAGGATATAAATAATATTTTACATCTCCAGTTGTCTGAGACCTTCTGTAGACCCGAGCTGCACTGCAGAGGATGAACTGTGGCAGACCTAAGCTGATGTTACAGTCATTACTGAGGATTGAATTTAGGGTGTGCAGTGCATACAGCAGAGATCCCAGCTGCTTGATCTGAAAGTAAAATGCTTGGCTTCACTTTTCTATAGATTCTGTTTATGCTGAGCATTTTCTTAACTGATCTCAAGTATGCTTTAAAATTTTACACCCCTTGAATGATTTGTGAACTCAGAGTTGTTGTGTTTCTGTGCCTTGATATTACAACACACCAAAATCACTTGAGAAAATGCCAAGTGAATAACAGTAGGGAAAAATAACTCATAATCTCTGTTTCCTTATTTCAGTATTTATGGAAAGTCTGTTATAGTAGGTGCACGTCAATTGCAAATGCCCTTTTCATCTCCCATACTTCCATTGAGGCTGCCATCTGTGACAAAGTTTGTCTCTAGAACATGCTCTCTTTTTTATTTCCAAACAATTCTTAATATCTGTTTGTGTATCTGATTACTGCAAATCAGATGGGCATGCTGTGCTGGTTTGTACTCGTAAACATCTTGTGCTTCTCCCAGTTTGCTGTTTGATGGACTGAAAGCTGTTATTAACATGGATGCAGCTTTCATAAAAGCGGTCTGCATGGTCTGAAAGTTAGTGTCCCGGGCTCTCCAAGCACAAATACTCCATCCAGTCTCCATACTGTTTGATCGATAGTGATGGATTGACTTATCAGTGCTGCTAGAGTATACAGAGTGATTGTCCTGGATTCATGTGTCGTAAAGTATAAGAAGAGCAAAGCTTTCTTACCCAGCCCTTCAGAATAACCACAGCACAGGTTATGGAGTAGGTGATGCTTCTTTTAGCATCAGGGACACTCATTGTACATTACATCTCTTCCAGGAGTGACTGCAGCTCACCTGCAGTGGACTGACCCACAGTTCAGTCCGCTCATGTGCCCTCTCTCACTGGGCTGTTGTGTTCTGGCTTCTGGCCTCTGGCTCCAGATCCTCTGTAAATCAAATCAAATTACATGCTGAGTCTGCCTTTAAACTCATGTCATTAAAATAACACTGGAATATCTTCATTGCTTTTTGAATTCTGACCCCGTAACATTGACATAATGTGCATTTTGGAACTTTTCTTCTCAGTTCAAAGATTAGAAATGTACTTCTAAAATGAATTAAAATAAAAAGAAAAACATTTGAGTTGAATTTCTCCCATAATTGCAGAAGACCACAACTAATAAAAACAATCTGTGTGGTCATTGCAAATTTATTGATGGCATTATGATGTTTTAGCATTTAAAATATCATAAAATTACAATGATAAATTTGATTATGGAGTCATGAAGACTGCAAGCAATAGGAACTGTCTTGTTCTTCAGTGCCTTTTAGTAGGAAGTTTGTGTGTGCAGTAACACTCCTATCATGAACATTATTATAGGTGATGTTCTTGTTTAAAGGAACACTGTTGACTTTCAAATTCAAATTTTGTAAAATAAAATCATACAAAACATGGACAAAGATGTTTCTGCAATTTTTAGAAATTTATTGAGAACAAGGCTTAAATTATGTTTGAAATGTCTTAAAAAGGAGGGGAAAACAAAACAGGTCAACTTATGCTAAAAGGATCTGTCTGTATTAAGTGTATTTTTTTACCAGTGTTTTTTAAATTGTGATGAATTTGATAAATACTAATATATTTTCATTGATTTATGCAATTCATGGTTATGAAGTCTATCTGGTTCTAAAATAGGCCTATAAACACACTTAGCCCTTTAACAATAGGCAAGGATTTAAAAGTGTTTTCTCCCTTAGAAATCAAGGCAAATATTAGGAAACTAATTAGTTTAATTAGGTACCTAATTTCTTAGCAAAGTGCCCTCTGATAAATAATAACAGAAATGAACAGTCTAAATATCTGTTCTGACTTTTTTTTTTTCTGCTCATAACTATAAATTTTTATCAGGGATCCTGAAATGTTAGGAACTAGAATTTGAGTTATTTTTGATGGATTTTCTTCACAGTAAAATATCTTTTTTTCAGATTACTTCCATTGCCAATATGTACTAGGAAATTTAATTAAGCAAGAAATAATTATATTATTGTATTCAGCATTCCTTAGATTACACTGCCCTCTACAGATACGAGCTTTAGTCTTTAGACAAAAGGCAGAACATGCACTGGAAATATTTTTAAAATCTAGAGTAAGAAAAGACTGTCAGAAGAAAAGTTTTAAGTACTGCAGGGAGACTTGGCTAAGTGCAAAGACACTTAGGAAAAATGGCTTGTTTTTTCCTGAATTGCACCCAGTAAATGTTGGGTTTGAAGGGGAAATATCATCTTCTTCAGCCCTCAGTTTGGGCATTAGAGATAGGAGACTATTTTATACTATACTGTGACAGTAATAGCAGTAAGTGACTATTTCTGCCCAATGCTTAAATTTCAGATACGGATATTAGGTACTATTGCTTTTTGTTCCTAGTGTAGTAGTGAGTCATGAGATTTGGTGTAGGCTGAAAAACAAGACTTGATAGTCCTAATTTTACGGGTCAGAAACAGACATAGACAAGTGTCATGGAAGAGTAGAACCACATCAGAGCTTTTCAGGCAAATTTCAGTTATTTGGGGAGGAGGAGCTGGGAAGGACAGGGCATTGGGAGGGAACCTGGGGGAATAAGTTTGGGCAGGGTTATATGACACTGCAGGGGGAGGAATGTATGTTGGGAATCTGCCTCTTAACGTCCCATAAACACTTTCCTTTGTGTACTGGTTGTTAGGGATGGCAGGGTAAAGGTGAAAGGCTAGGGTCAAGCGTTTGCATCCAGCCAGCTCTGCTTTTGCCTTGAGACAGGGTGTTTGTGTATTTGACCTACAGAGGTCTCTTCCAGCTCTGTTCTTTTTAACCTCATTCTCCAGTTGTTAAGACGAGTATTAAGTTTACACATGAATTCATGGCATATTTGGCTGGGATATTGTACATTTTAAATTCTGTGGAATCTTCAGTACTTCAGGAAACACTGGAAAGCCCATCAAGATTTCAGTTCTTAACTTGTGTGTTCCTGTTTTGTTTCGTTTTGTTTTCATTTGTTCTGCACAGATCCTGATGAGTTTGAGAGGATATATGAGCCACTAGATGTGAAGAGCAAAAAGATTCATATAGTGGACAGTGGGCTTACATTTAACCTGCCATACCCACTTATCTTAAGACCTCAGAGAGGCGTTGATCTCATCATCTCTTTTGATTTTTCAGCAAGGCCGAGTGATTCCAGTCCTCCTTTCAAAGTAAGTAAGATAGGCCATTCTTTTCTTTGTGTTTTGTAAATTTAAGTTGACTCAGTTGTATTCTTCCAGTCAGGTTGGTTGCACATTTCATGGTTCCGGAAGGCCTTAGTGCTACTGTATCGACAGCATCGGAGCAATTTGTTTCCACGTCAAGGCAGAATATTGCACTATGCCTCAGTTCCTGTTTATGTGACTCACATGAGACAACTGACACAAAGAAGGCTAATGTAATTCGTTTGAAGTAGTAGCTCTGTTTTTTTTGTGGAAGTCTTGCCTTCGCACTGAATTGCAGAATTTTATCTTATGTCAGTATTAAACAATTAAGTAAGTAATTTACCATTGTGCTAGTGCTCTAGCTCTCTACAGCTGTCCTCCTCTGTGATGCTGTGATGTAAATGGATTGTTTTCTGTCATCACCTTGCAGAAATGCATCCCAGTCACTCCAGTATTGCTTAATATGTAACATTTTGGAAGTGGGACTAACTGTTCATTTACATCTCACTAGGATTATCCTAGGACTGGTTTAAATAGGATTCCTAAATCCATTCAGGCCAGAGCAAAGCACCAACAGAAAAATACAGATTAAATGACATGGCTGTTTTCTGTAGCAGGTGTGGGAAACACAGCTGTCAGTCTGTGCAGCCTGTACAACCTACGCCTCCAGACAGCTCCAACTGACCAGAAAGGGTTAGTGTTGCTTCATTTTGGTAGGTGACAGAAAAAGCAACACTTATGAGACTAACTATTGTGAGGTTCTCAAAAAAGAGGCAATATTTATTTGAAATCCAAGTTGATTTTTAAACATAATTTTTAAGGAAACAAAGAAAACATGCTGTTTGAGAAATAACTGACATTCTTTGTTGCTTAACAGGCAAATTTCAATTAGAACAGAATATTTATTTTCTTTCTCTTGCTATCAAGGGACAAAACCCCCAAACAAGATCAGAAAATAACCGCAGTAGCAATATTAACTCTAGATCAGTGTTGTCAAATGCAAAGAAACCAAGCTTCAGGAGAGTAAAAAGGAGTGAATTCTGTAATCTTGGAAGAATACTACTTGGAAGAATAGAGCACTGAGAAGGCTCTTACAAGTGCTGAGATCCTTCATTTTTCCTTAACTGACTGAATCCCACAGTCTGTTTCTTCCTTTCTATTTGTTTAAGAATTTGTCTTCTTTTTTGTCACGACTAAGTGTTTTCCCCGTCAGCTAAATTTGCTGACAGCACTGCCGTCTCCTCTGAAACATCTTTCTCCTCCCTTTGTTAATGTTGTGCACATGGAGTCTGTGCAAAAGGCTGCGTGTAGTCGTCTCTGTTACTCGTAGTGTATGCATGGAGCTTTCTGTCTCTGTCAGTTGCAATTTTCTGTGTCATTTTGGGGAACATACCATAAAATGGAGAGATTGATAGGAAGTCAAGTGGTATCTTGAAGGTTTTTCTGTAAACTGTAATTTTAAAAAGGCAGAATCCTTTTACGCAAGGTAAAAAGGTGGAAAAATTAAGTGGTGCCATAGATTTCGTGCAGCTACTGTTGAAGGGAATGGTTCATTCTTTCTGAAGCAAAAATATGTGTATAAGAAGAGTGACGTGGCTCCAGCTAATACAGAGGTATATCAGAGGCTGTATGCTATGGCCTAAAGGACAGAAACCAGTTTTGTTTACTGGCTGCTGCTTGCATTACAAGGAGTAAATGCTGGTTCAGGAGTTGGCCTGTATCTGTGCTAGCTTTCTAATAAACTTTTATTACTCCAACACATAGGGAAATAAGCCTCTAGGGAAATGACTCTTGTTTTATTATTTTACACCCACTATCTTTTAATCTTTTGCGTATCCAAAACAGTTGCCCAAAGAAGGGTCCTATTTCATTCAAAACCAAGAGGAAAGATGTTGACCTTCCCTCTCCTTCCTCTCGCACACCCTCATTACACTCTTTTGAGTCATTATTTACAAATGATTTTGTTTACTGAGTTGTCACGAGTTAAAAAAAGCTGCCTGTTTCCAGACTTACTTCTTCACTTAGCATGCTTTCAAATGCTGTTCTGTGCTGTGATGTGACTCCGAACATAACAACGCATGGATTGGTGTTTATTAACTCTCATTGGTTTCCATAGCACTGATACTCAGTTTGCAAGTAAAATTACAGATGTTTTTTTCTAGCTGTCAGCTCTGTAAATTCATCTAAAGATTTATGTGACAGACCAGCTCTTTCCTTCCTGTGAATCATCGCAGGTGGTGAAGACTGGGCAGGCTGAATGAGGTGCTCAGTTTGCCATACTGGGTCGCCCATACAAAGATTGACTTTGATCAGTCCTTCTGCCATAAAGAAGTGTGAGTTAATAAAACTGCTTCTAGTAACCAATTTGACCTGTGTCTGTCTACATAAAATCCCACTGAATGCTTACATGCACCTGAGTCTTTGTTGTCTTTTCAGGAAATTTTGCTTGCTGAAAAATGGGCCAAAATGAACAAGCTTCCTTTCCCAAAAATAGACCCAAATGTATTTGATCGAGAGGGCATGAAGGAGTGCTATGTTTTCAAACCAAAAGATACCTCTTCAGAGAAAGACTGTCCAACTATAATCCATTTTGTTTTGGCCAACATCAGCTTCCGGAAGTACAAAGCTCCAGGTGAGCACACAGTTTCTGATGCTAAATCTAGCTGTTCCTTTGAAGCTTTAAAATGACATGGTGATTATATACTGGAAATAGTTTGTCTCTGAAATAACTCTTCAGTCTGTGTGTAATAGTTAGGGATTTCAAAAGAGCCATTAAAAATTAAGATGGTAAGTCCTCAGACCTAACATTTAGATTGTATTTTTGTGTTTGTTCTGTATTCAGGAGTTCCAAGAGAAACACAGGAAGAGAAGGATTTTGCAGACTTTGACATTTTTGATGATCCGAACACACCATTCTCTACGTTCAACTTCCAGTATCCCAATGAGGCTTTCAAGAGGCTTCATGATCTAATGGAGTTCAACACCCTCAATAACATAGATGTAAGTATGACAGTGTGGAAGGGGCTTAAAGGGTCTAGAGTGTTAAGCGGGAAAGTAGGTGATGTGAGTAAAGCCTAAATCTGCCATACAGAAGGTACAGGGTTTTAACTTCAGTGTTTGCCTGATTGTTAGGACATACTAAGTGCTTCCTGCATTTAGTTGTGCCCCTTGCTCTTCTCAAAACTCAGGCTGCATCAAAGCCCATTATAGGCAGTGGAAAAAATCAACTTTATTTTAGTGAGGACTGGAATGTACCCTAGGTAAGGTCTTCATGAGCTTGTGCAGAAACATGCACAAAATGTGGCATGGTCAACTTGCACCTGTCTAGCATGGGAAGGAAAGAAGAGTCCAGTCACTGTAGGTAATACTGTGGCTGGAGTTACCTGGAGCGACTTTGGTGAGATACACAGTGAGAATTAGGTGAAGAGAATTTGGTCTTTTCACTTGGCCTCTATTTCTGAAGTTCTGAAATAACCAGTGTTGTAAGAAGTATTACCATATATGATCCTCTGTCAATAATAAATCACTAAGCAAATACACTGCTGAAAAGGCCAGAGGTGATTTCCAGGGAAAAAAAAAAAAGTATAAACAGTATTTCAGGTGCTAAGACTGATGTAATATTGTGGCCACCTTCCAAATGAAAGAACCATTGGAGCGTAGTATGTGTGCTTATCATAATGTTTGAGGCTGTGCTTGTTAGGGTCCATTCCAATTTATACTCTTTTCTAATTTGGTTCCTGTGGTGGTTTTGCCATTTTACCATCACAGGCCCTGAAGGGTAACTGAGCAAAGGTGACTGTGTAGGATGTAGACATTATGTTCAAGATTTTATACTCGGTTCTTTATGTGTGATGATTTTTCTAACTGAGAAAAAAGGAAATTAGAAAATTTCTGTTAAGATTTTTGGAAATTTCTTTATCAACTAACTCAATAATGATTGTTTTTAATTGATACTAGCTGTAACATGACACCATGATCCCAGCATCCATAGAGTGAACTGCCATATTCACAAGTGTAAATGATCATCCTAGATAAAGGAATGATTTTTTTTTTCTCAGTATAGTAAAGAAATCTTGTTACTTCAGGACAAAAGATGTAACCCTTCTTGAGATAATAATTACTTTCTATATGCTTTCAGTATGGATTTTCTCAATGATTTGACTTACCCTTTGGAATTTCATTGGGACTTGGTTTAAAAGGTATATATTCTTGTGTGACTTCTTTGATATTGGTGATATCCTGTCATATCTTTAATAACTACATTAAAATCAGTGGTTTATACAATCAAAAAGTAGTATTCATAATAATACTTGGCAACCACTTTGTTCAGTGATGGAGCAGTGTTAAAAGTAGGAGCAACAGTTGTTAACATCTGAAGGGGTCTTTTCTGTCAGTTAATAAATGATTAAAGTGTTAGTTATTTCCCTGAATGACATGTTGTTCACTGTTTTCCAGGTGATCAAGGAAGCTATGATGGAAAGCATTGAATACAGGAAAGAGAATCCATCTCGCTGCTCTGTGTCCCTTAGCAGTGTTGAAGCAAGGAGATTCTTTAATAAGAACAATCTTAACAACAACCATACATAGAGGATGCATCGTAGGTCCCACTCCTTCAAGAAACCGGTTCTACCTTTACAACTGGAGTCAAAAAGACATTATCAGAGCATCACTGCTCCCAAACAGGGCTGTGCCAAACTCCTGAAAATATTTTCAAGTTTCAGTATAATTTTGTACTTCTTTTTTTTTTTTTTTTTTTTAACTAAAAACATTGAAAACATTTCAGTATGCTGGTATCCTTGTTTTAAAAACTATGGAATGAGTTTATTTTGACTATGGTCATTGAGTTTAGTGTCTTTTTTTTAGTGTTTGTTTTTTTCCCTGGTATATTTAGTCACTTAGCTGCTTACTAGCTCTGTTAAGGTTGATTTCTTAAGCTGAAAGGGGTTTTGCTCAATAATAAACATTGACCATATTGGCCTTACTAAAACTCCATCATCAAACTGTGTTTCAAATTTCACTTTTCTTGCTCTTAAAAAAAAAAACCAAACAACAAGGTTCTGATAACAAAGTGGTATCAAAGAAATGGGGTTTATACATCTCTGGTATTAAAAGTAGGATCCTCAGCTACTTATTAATGCTAGTAGAGCCTTTGTAACTGATGCTAAGAAGAATCTGCTCTTGAATCCTTTAATTTCAAATATTTTCAGAAATATTGAAGTCCACTTTGCTACTGTTTAACAGTGTATAAAATTCACTCAGCAAAACATCCAGCCTCTTAACATTTTCTTTTCCTCTTTTGTTCCACAAAATTATATTGCTTGAATTCTTGAGCTAGTAGCACCTGTATGTTAAATTATTATTAGTTCATGTGTTTCTGACCAAAATGTTTATAGATAAATTAAAAGTGATTTTGCATTTGATCATGATTAAAAGCATCGTATTTCTGTAAGGGGACAGTGGCAGTGTTTACTGGGGATAGATGAAACGTTCCTAGGTAAGAATGTGAAGTAGTTCATTGTATTAAGGGCTATTTTTAAAAATATATGTTTAGTACATTGAATAATGAAAGACCATGCATAGACATAGATTATTTTAGTACCATCTCAACAAGCATTGAGACAACTCTGCAAATGCATAGAAGAATGCAGTTGCACCTCTGAAAACTTCCAGCCTCCTTTGAAATAATGTAATTGGCAAGTGTGTGATGTGGGAAGGAGCAATATGAACTGATGAGGTCACTGGTGGCCTTGCACTGTGTGCAGGATTAGGAGTCACATATTTGAGGGGCACTCGGCTGGCTTGTGTCATTTTTTTAAAGCTTGTGGGATTAACTGAGCAAATGCACCTGGCAGTCCCAGCAGTTGTTCCTTAGCTGTGCTCTTCTGGATTTTGATGAAGATAGTTGAGGATGAATAGTTCAATTGGAGATGGGATTGCTGTCTCTGGAAGTTAATGCAAAAGAAAGTACAAAGGTGTTTGCAGAGGTGAGAGGGGAAAAACACATCCCCAGCTGCCCTGCAGGTTGCTTGTCCAATGCTCCACAGCAGCTGGAGGAGAAAAGCACTCCTTTCACTGGGATTATCATCAAGGGGAAGACAAAGCACATTTTAAGTAAGGTCATTTGCAGTATCGTGGTCAGAAGGCATGTGTGTTTCCCTTCAAGAGCTGTAAGTGGAATTTTGGTCTCAAGATTTCTGTTGACATTAATAGGGTTCAGATTTCACCCTCTATCTTTCCGGTAGGGCTGTCGGGATCCTAGCAAGCGCAAAGATCACGGTTGCACTTTGGGCAGAGACTATTTGAAGCGTAGCTGATCTTTTGTTTGATAGTTTTCTGACAATTTTTACAGTAACAGCTCATTTATCAGAGTTTATTGCTAATTCTGTGTCTGTTCCTTCTATTGTGAATTATTGACCTATTTTTAATTGCTAAAATCTGTAAGCCCGTGGGAAAGAAATGCATCATCCCCCCTTAAATCTATATGCAAGGAAGATTATGTGATTAATAACATTCAGGGAAATAACCATTAGGTTATGTATTAATCAATAGGTTTTATTTCTGTTTGAGTTAGTGCAGGTTTAAAATCAAGAGAGAAAAGTAACTTATCTTAGTGCTACATAATTTAAACATTTGCAATAAATTTTGGAATACAGGAAGAAACACCATTATTTTATTGTAATATTTTCTTTTTAATTTTTTTCTATTTTTAAGATAATATTTTTAAAGTTTATTTTATAATATGTACCTACTCTGTTTTATAGAAGTGTTTTATCATGCTTTATACAGTTTATATTATCACAGTGTTATCAGACAATAAAAAAAAAAGTTTAACTATATTTGGCACATACTGTTTTCAGACAGTTTATTTTGAGCACTTATGTGATATTTTAACTTTTATTAAGAAGTGATGTGGAACAGCTCGATGGTATGTGGAGCCTAGTGGGACAGCTCACAAGCAGGAAATTCAAGGTTTTGCTTGTTATACTGTCTTTTTAGTTTAGGTGTTAAAACACCTTTTTTAGCCATTCAGTGTGTGGGGACAGCACATCAGTCTGGTTTTATTCATACTGATATATTTTGTTACCAGCACTTTGCCAGATATTTTGTGCTGTTCTGTTAAGAGCTACTGCAGCCAAAGGGCATAGGTGTTGGGCATTGGGTCTTTGCTGCCTTTAATCTTGGATTTCTTAGAGAGTTTGGAAGTTCCTTCAAACCTGTTCATATCAGATAGCTGCTGGCTTGTTGCTTCTGACAACCAGCAACAGTCTCTCATTTCCAGGTACTTAAGAATGCAAGGGCATGGTTCTCATAGGACATGGGTAAATATTTTTCCCCCATTGCTGTATGGTAAATAAGGCTAAGAGTCTAAGAGTAAAATATTAGAGACATCAAAACTTGCAGTTTAAAATGTCTGTGGAAGGAGTAAGTGTCTCAGTATGTAGCAAACTCTCTTGAGACAACACTGCTGGGACCTTGCAGTGCTGTAGGTACTGCTGTGGGTTTTCCCATTTTGGAGCAGTGTCCTTCTGCCAGGGCAGGTGTTTCACACACTTCCTCTGCTAAAATCAAATTTGTCATTAAAAAACACTAGTTCTAACTTTTTCAAACATTTGAAGTGTCTTGGGCTCCCCAGAAGCTCATTGGTAAGTTCATAACTGTAATTTCACTACTGTCTTGAATGAAAAGCTTCTCTTAATTCTGTGTCCATAAACTTCAAATGGAAAAATCCATCTTAATATAATCAGAAATTGAAACCTTATTTCAGTTCAGCTGCAGAGCAGAATACTACGACTTACAGTCTTAGTTACACATTATATTAAAAATTACATCAAAGGAGAAGAATAATGCAGAAAAAACCCTCCCCTATTTCTGACAACTGATGTGAAACCAAGAACATACACATTTTTTTCCTTAGCCTAAAAATGTAGTCCTTTGTTTCTCATTTTCCCTTCCTTCAATCCCTGGTTCATCTCATTTATGCCCGCAATATTTTTTTCTAACCAAATGTACTATAGCTAGAAGGCAGTAAAAGATGGGTTTAGAGAATGAATTATTTCAGAAGTCAGAAATTATTTTAGGTGGTGTCTGCAAGATGTGGAAGTGCCATCATCCCAGCCCAGAGCAACTGCAAAGAGCTCAGCCTTGCACGTAGGCACAGCTCCTGAAAGACAGGCGTGGGGCTCTGTGTCTGTCCTGTCCTGCAGAAGCGGGGTACCAACCCTGGCCCTGAGGCTGTGGTTCTGTTCCGGGGGCCTTCGGGCAGTCTCCAGCTGCTGGGAAAGGCCTCTGAAATCTCAGCTTGCCTTTTTTCTTTAGCAGTGGAAGTGAGCGCTCAGAATAAAATCCTGTTGACCCAGCAAACATGAGAGCGCAGAAACGTTGGCCTCAAGAGTGTTTGCATCAAAGAGAGGACAATTCATTTTGGCAGGGAAGCAGGGACACAACGAATGTGCTTTCTGGTTTGACCTGGCATATTTCGTTTGTGGGATGAAACTTGAGAAGTCCGTGTCAAGGGGCTGCAGTGTTCTCTTTAACACAGCGGGGTCACCCACCCACCTCTGCTTTTCGATCAGCCATAGGCTGGCTTTTGAGGAGAGCTGCTCAGGCGCCCCAAACACACAAATGGACGTGAGATCAGCAACGTGGTTGTGCAACCACATGCATTTACATAACCCATGTTTGCGCTGATGCTCACTCAAAGCAAAAGCATGTAAACATTTCCTGAAGCTGTAAATTCACCCATCACTCTTACTGCTCTTGCACTTTGCATACAGGCTAGATTTGTGTACTGATGTGACTCATCCAATTAAGTTATATACACTGGCCACTCACACGCAAGGTAAAAAGTAAAGAGCATCATAGTTCACAGGCAAGGAATTCCCCATGACTACAAAAACATGAGACTATTTTGCCTGCGAAGAACAGGCAGTGCAGCAATGAAGTTGACAGGGTGATTTGTTAACCTTTAGACTAACTAAAAAATACAATAGGAACAGAAATACAATAGGAACAGAAATTCCTTATGTGACCATTTAATCCTTGAGTGCCAAACCATGCAAAGTTGGCTCAAGCAGAAATTAGGGACCAAAGGCCAAGCCAAAAGACTTCTGTTCTCTTTAGGTTTTCTCAGGAGATGTATGGGAATAAAGGAATTCCCAAAGCAGGCATATGTGAGCTAGGGGAGACTCCAGCGTGGGAGGAGAGACCTGGACCCCATGGGTGCCACAAATATAGCTGGGTCTGAGAAATAGGTGGGGGCAAATGGGGCCCTGAAAGGGAAACCCGTGTTGTGACGGGGCCACTGGTGCTGGTGCCAGGGCGGGGGTGGGGTGGGATGGATGTCTGTCTGCAGAATGGGACCACCCTGCTGGTACTCTGGGCTTCTCTGCGCCTGGAGTTACCAGCCCCGTTAGTGAGGTCTTCCTGAAACATGCCAGAAAAACCTCAGAGGATTTCACATTGACCCAACTTTACACTTAAAAAATATCTTTCCTTTATCAGAGCAATGCTATTCCAGTGCATCCTTGTTGAAGTCTGTGGCCAAGCTAGAAGCAGAAACCTAAGCACTTTGGGATGGTTTTGGCCTTTGTGTTTCCCTCTAATTCTCAGCCAGATGTATGTTTTTAGGCAAGTCAAAAACAGGCAGGGAAAAATAGGCAGCTCCATTCTTACTCGGGTGTGAAACTGTAACTTCTGCCATTGCAGAACAATGTACATAGGGTAAAGCTATACAATTTCTCTGTTAACCATTTTCTAATTTAACTTTATAACTGCTCCTTGCCCAGATTTCTAGGTGGGGTCACAGGGATGGATGGCTGGGGCCAGGGCTTGCTCTGCATGGGAGATAGAAACTCACCTCTTCTGTAAGGCGGGTCATTAAGTGGTTGAGATGAGGAGGTTAATATAGGAAGCACTCTCTGCATCCAGTTTGTGCTAAACACTTTATAGACATTTTGCCAACACATTGTTTAGGGTGTGTTCTGGAAAATATGAGACAGAATTAACGTGATCACATTAAAAGAAATTGAGGCAAGTATTTTGCCAGTGTGTTTGGGAAGTAGAAACACTGATACTTTGCAGCTGTGGTTTTAATACAAATCCCTCCTTCTGGTCCTGTTTTCCTAAAATCCAGGGATTTGCTACGGGATATTTTTGTATTATGGAAAAACACTGATTATGACACTAACTAGTCCGTGCTAGCTGTCAGCAGAAATAGACACATCCTGAATGGCTGAGGTAGTATCTGCACCCTGGCAGATGTGGATGTGAAAATCCATCTGTCTCTCCATAGCCCCAGGGCTCTCACTTTGGGCAGGATGCCTCAGGTGATGGCTGCAGAGGAGCCCTGACCTTGTTTGCCTGTGAATCCTGGGGCAGAATGAGCAAGCGTGGCATGAGCAGAGGCAGAACCGTGGTCTGAATCAGTGGGTGAAAAACCCTGTCAGTGCCTAGGTGGGATGCGTGCCACGGGTTGCCTCCGAAGTTTGGTTTTGCTGCCCTGTTGCAGCACTCACAGATGACAATTAGGGCTGGGAGAAACCAGCAGCCTGACAGCTTGCGCAGTGCTCAGCATTTTCCCCTTTGCTTAATAAAGCCCACAGCAACCTCTTCTCATTTCGAAGCAGTGCTTGTTTGACCTTGCAGAGGTCCAAAATTTAGTAATGCTGATTAACTCTTGTTTGCCACTTTTCCCTCAGCTTCAAGTCTCTTTTAACATCTTGTTTAAAGCCACGTTTTTCCCCAGTTTTTAGGTGGAGAAATTTCTTTCAAGATGGTTTAGAGCAGGTTTCAACAACCCACTGGACTGTAGCCCTCCTTCTGTTATTGCATGTTTGTTTGTGTCTTTCTCCTTTTTCAGGCATTGTGGGACAAGGGCTTGACAGAAAACAAATGAGATAATTACTTGGCACCTGAAATCCTCATTGTGTCTTTATTGGTTGCTTCCTTTCTTCTTTTATTTTTATTTTCCAAGCAAATGCTCTTTGCCAGAGCGTAGGAGCAGTGGTGTCTCAACAGCCCATGGGTTGCAGAAGGACTCTGTGGCCACAGGCCTCGGCAGCAAGGCACAGGAGCGGCCCACTGGTACTGTTTGTTCCTCAAGAAGAACATCTGTGCTCTCTTGTCACTCTTCTGTGGCACTTCTGAAACAAGGTGCAGAAATAATGCCTAGATTAGTGAGATGCTTGTAATTAGTAGGCTTCATTAAGTCACTAATGGGTAATGGTTGTGATTCCAATAAAGGAGATCGTGGAAACTGTAGGTCACATTATCCAATATGATTAAAAGAAATTGCAAAAGGCCACAGCTAATTTGTCTTTATTCCACAAAACAGCTTAAAGTTCAGCTTGCTTCCCTGACCACCTCATCACACCCATCTACCTGCTGCTGCCGTCTGCTCGGACGGACGTACAGCGTGAGAGCAGCTGGGCAGGTAGTGTCTGCCAAGATGCTGCTCTCCACCAGCACAAGGGCCAGGCGTCCTTCACCTTTTTTTGATTTAGGTACACGAAGCTTTGTAACGCAGCTGATAGCTGGAGTTCCAGCACTGCAGAGCGGGATGGTGTGACGGAACATCAGGCAGCTGACTGGCAGCTAAGCGGCTTTGGATGTGGAAGCACATAGGGGAAATAAGACAATTGTCTTTTTTGTAAATCCTACCTCTTCCCCATGGGTCTTTTGTAAATCCTTCTTCTTACCCCTGGCTTTCAAGCCTCCTCAGAAAAATAGAAACCTTCCCCTTACATCCAGATGCCATGAAGCAAGAAAATGTTTGGGTGTCTGAAACTATTTTAAATGGTTTCCACCAACTGGTTGTCATACAAGAAAAACAGTCTTCTAGATGAAGAACACATATTTATACAGGTAAATATATATATTTAAAAATTACTTTCAACTTATGAACTGTCATTGCTCAGAAGCAAACACAACCTACTTCTCATCTCCCTGGGCCAGTGCACATTTCCAGCTAAGGAAATATTAAAAGTAAAAAGGATCTTTGCCCTGCTGTTTAGTTCATGTGTCAGTAGAAGTAGCAGAGTGACAGGGTCAGGGTTTGTCTTTTTACTTGTAAATTATTTGGTACTACTAGTGAGAAGGGTGAGTTGTGCATTGCAGCAAAAGGTGATCTTCTAAGTTTAATAAAATGGCTAAAAACTGGGAGGACATGAAAAACAGGTAAACACTGAGGGATACTGATTTGCCTGGCATGTGCTTTACACACTAACAGGGGTAGGAAGCCCCTCTCCATCTTGACGGCTGTAGCCTCACGTATTTCCTACAGCATGCACTTCAACATAGATGTTTTTCTTATAAGTGATGATAATTCGATGCCCACAGTATCAGCCAAATTTCAATCAATCTGAATGAAAATTCAAAGGCACGGACTTTAGTCTACAATTGTGTTTTACATTAAAACCAGCCATTCTTTCTTATGCTGTGAGTTCCCCTTCTGTCAAACAAAGGCAGTTCTGACCTGTCCCTGACACGCGCAGTATAACCCAGGTAGCAAACAGTCTTTAATCAGTGTCATTTTTTTTTCCTTTTTACTTAATGTTTTGTTTATAAAGCATGCTTTGGTGAACTGATTTCAAAGGATTTACCAGAAGAGATTTGGACCAGGCCATTGGCACGGCTTGTATACAGAGGAGAAAACAAGTCAGCTAATGTTGGAATGTTGGTGGAGCTGACTGAAATAAAATAAGCCCAGGAGTATGGTGCTTCATTCTGCAGCCTGAATTGTAACATGTGGATGGGGGTATGTGAAGGCTGCCAGAGAGCCAAAGTGGCAGGTGGTGGGCTCCCTTCATCGGCCCCCCACTGCAATCTGGTCAGCTTGGAACGCATGTGTCATCTATACAACATCCACTAGACATCGTTTTACTACTTAAACAACAGAAGGTGAATAGGAAGGAGGGAATGCAGAAAAGGGCAAGCTGTAAACCCAGTGGCTCCATCCATGCCTGTGGCTGAAACGGTGAGGCCAAAGCTCTACTTGCAAAAGTATATGGTTGTGGCTAAGCTGGAAAACATGCAGAGAGACCTAGGCACAGAAAAGTTGCTAACTTGAACCTTGTATATAGACTTGAAGAGAATTTGCTGTTTTAGGTTTGGTTTCCCTTCAAATCAGAATGAGCAATCAGAGTCCTGTAACTGAACCGCTTCTAAACATTTCACTTTGGTAAAGTTTTCACATTTCACTCCAAAGTAAAATTTCAACGTTTATGTTCTATAGTGTAATGAAAACCAACTTTTCTGCTAGGTTGTGTAATTTAATAAATGTCAGATTGAAAAATTCAGTTTCATTGGAACATATTTTATAATTGCCCTTGATGTTCTAAGATGCACTTAACAAAAATATGTTGACGTTATGGATACAGTTGAATCACGGTTTTCTGATGGCAAACCATCACAGTAGTAAAAGGCCTTTGCTAATGTTTTCCTAGTTTCCTGTGCAGCAGGACACTGAGGAAAACTCTTGGAAAATGCAAAACTTTGTCTTATGAATGTACAGGTAAGACCCAAGTGATGGTCTTTTGCCTTCGAAGTAAACACAGTTGTTGAGGAAAAAAAAAAAGAATCTAAAAATCTGGCGTTCATCTCCCAGCAGCAGGAAACAGTGTCCAAGTGCCTCCCTAACACCAGCTTTGCTCCTCCAGTGTTTGCATCACCACCAACCCCCTGCCTCACTGCTACAGGCTGATGGTTTTTTGCAGATCAACGTAATCCACTGCGGTAAAGACAGTCCGAGGGAGATGAGCTGCTCCTGGGAAAGCCTGGGCAAGCTCCAGCTTCGCTCATCCCCCAGTGGTGACAAAGCCCTTCCCCAGGATAGAATGAGGTACTAAATGCTGTGATGTATGAGCTCAGTAAATGGGGATTTAATAATTCATGAGATTTATTCTGGATGTACAAACACACTTTTTGTAGGACTTTAACACTAAGTGCCTCTGAGCAATCTGGTCACCCATCAGGTAAAGGAGGAAGTAACCTGCTGTAACCAAAGACAGGCCCACACAGAATCAGTCCATCGAGCTGCAAAAAAGCTAATTAACCTTGGAATTGAAATTATTTCAGTGTAAAACTGAACAGGTTTCAGTCTTCCTTTGTGGTAAGGCATGTCTGCCAATTTGTCGTAAGATTTTTTTCAGTAATATTATCCAAAAATGTTTTCTACTTCTCAGTGATATTGCAGTAAAAGTAATTGTAAGTATACTCTTTTTTTTTTTTTTTTTTTTTTTTCCAGTAGAATTATCTATATGGATACAAGACATTCATGAATGAATTGTTAAACAGCTTTGTGTTTTGTGGATTCTGTAGTTAAGGAAAATATGAAGAAGACATCAGTTCCTCCATGTGATGAGCCTCTGAGCTTACCTCAGTTCACTCCACCCGTAGGTGCTGTTCAAGACTGTTAGTTTAGTTATTTAAAGTATGGTTAAATGCTAAGGAACTTACTTATCAATGCACCCCACCCACTTCATAGCAGTCTGTGGCTATAAAAATCCTTGCCAGCCTGCAACTCATGCTATGAACAAGGACAACTGTGTCTAAAAAGAAAATAAACCTCTGCTTCTAAAAGTAGGAAAGTTCAGATTTCCAATTATTTTGTGGTGGTGACAAATCAAGAAAGAGTGGCTGTCCCTTTCTCTTATCTATTAGGGACTGCAATGAGTCAGTGTCCCCACAGGAGAGCTGCCTTGGCCATGTTGTTGATAAGCGCAGTGTGTCATCCCCACACATCTCTCCGTCAGGGCTGCTGCTGTACATGTGTCTTAGGTTCCTGTCATATCTGCACGTGAGCCACCGAAGGACAGTTTTGTCCTCTGGGGTTTCTGCTTGTGTTCTGTATCTAATAAACTCCCATGCCACTGTTATGTTACAAATGGGTTGGCAGGAGTTTTGGGTGAATTTCAGAGTAGGCATAAAAAAATAACGAAAATGTAGGACATCTATGCACCAAGTGAGTCAGCTCCTGAGATCAAAACCTTGAGGATTTGGTCTTAGGAATGGAAGGTAAATCCATAGGGAACAGGATTTCCTTCACGGGCGCGCTAATATTTTGCTCTGTCCCTTATAGTTTTTCTTGCCTTTAGTTATTTTCATCTGTAAAAACCTAACAGATAGATTACTAATATATTATTATGTATCACTCTGGTCTGAGTAGACGAGGAAGAAAATGAGACTCTGTATTTGGACTTAATTTTGACACGTAAGAATTTTATATGTACATACATTCATTTATAGCAATTGCTCTTTAGAAACAACAGATCCATCATAACATTCAAAATGTGTTGGATTTAATATCATATGGTGCAGGAACCCTCATCTTTTTGTGGGTTTTGGGTTGCGTCTTGGGCAATACCTTCTGGGTGTACTCTACTGCAGGTTGCCACAACTTCAGCTGCTGTCATTGACGTACTATACTTTCACACATAACATCTGCTGGTTAGCTGTTTAAAAAAAAGGAGACTGATTCACATTTAGTGTCGATTATTTACAGGTGCTGATAATATGATGGGATGTTTGATCTCAAACCCTTTTTTTTACTAGTAGCAAAACTTCCTGCTACTGTTTTCTAAACTTCCTCTTCTCTCCCATCTTTATTTTCCCTCGCTTCTGGTCCCATGAAGGCTGTGAGAGTTGAATATACCACCTAGTGGCCTCTGGGACTTTTTGAATTTTGTAAGCAGTAGGTGAAAACCTCTGATTAAATATGTACTTTATCAGAATTTCATGGTGAGGGGAGTCACACAGATGAAGGGATGGGGGAAAAGCAAGAGGAATGGAGGTCGACCAAGCAAAAGAGAATAAATTTCAGCATGTCTTCCCGACACATAGCTGAACATCTGCAAAAGACTGATGAAAGTCATCTTGCCTTTTTTTTTTTTTTTTCTTCTAGTTGCTAGCTAGTATCACTTTCAAACTCCCTGATTTTCCAGCCAAACAGAAATACTAATTGGCTGTCATGTTTTTCCCGGGTGTGTACAGCATTGTTTTAAGTCTCCAGTGTAGAACTAAACAAACTTTTAGTTCCTTCTTAGTTAATATTTACCAGTGCAAATAAGGCTGTGATTATTTCACAGGCTGTCTTGTAATAGTTACCTGTTTTATTTTCTCTTTCTGACAATGAATTACAAAGTTCTGAGGCTGGAAGACAACTGAAATATTGTATCAAACTGCAGCTCATACTCAACAGGATTTCTGCTTAAGGACAGTTGTACAAGGTTATGTATTTTAATCCAAAACAATCTATCTCCAATTTATAGCTAAATTTGTTTTGGAATTCACCAAATATATCCATAATGAGAGTTGATTCAGAATTTAAGAAAACTGTTAGAATTATGTAAAAAAGTACTAGAAATGTCTTCAAGGGTATAACAGTTACTTTAACAGTTCCTTGTTTTAAAATTAATACAGGATATTGTTATTTGATGTAAAATGAAAAAAAGAGTCCAGAGAAATTTTTGACAGTGTGAATAGGCTAATTTTAAATTCTATTTCTGGAACATCTTAATTCCATATAATGTTACTTGGTAAGAGCTTGAATCGATTAGGTAGTTGAAGGTAAGGCTTGGTGCTGAAATCCCACGTGGTTAAGATTCTGCAAATACTTAACTGCAGTGTTGACCATGGAAGGAATAACAACATATTGATCTTTTCCCTGAGTTACTTTTACAGAGCCTTGACTTGAAGATGAGGCTATTTCATCCACATGAACTATTGTTACTGTAGTGCAGGTGTTAATTAAGTCAGTTTTAGCTCTAAAATGGATATGAATGTGAATTTGCAAGTTAAGTCTGGTCCTGCCCATAACCTATAGAGGGCAAACCAAGTATCATTTCTGCAGGTGTTTGTTGCTTGCAGAGGCTTGTCTGGGTATGTGTCCCTTTGGAGAAGACCACTTCCCAGCTGAGAACAGGTCTTCAGATCACTAAGCCAACATAGGTTGTTGGCTGTTTGACATCTGACTGCAGAGATGGGTTTGTTTCAGGGGGAGCTGTAAAGGATCCTGTCTGACAAAGAAGCCAGCGGACTCCTTTGGGTGGTGGTGCATCGTTTGTCATTGATGTTGAGGATGGAGCAAGAGAGAAGTAGGGTCAGATCTGCAGCAGGGCTGGTGCTGTGCCCAGTGTCTCATGAGCTGAGAGCTGCTGCTTTAGTGACAAGTTGAGTCCAAAAACCTTCCCTCTTTCAGGCTGTGTGGGGTGACTGGTGCTAATGGAAATGGTACCCATGCCATATATAAAACCCTAATTGGCTTAGTCTGTCAATGTGGACACAAAAATCTATGTAGTGGCTCAGAAGTCCATCATTTCACTGTTTCTCCTTTATAAGTTCTGTTAGATCCTGTGTTTGCACCAATGCTCAAATTTTGCTCCTTGTCCTCTTAAACAAAATGATTCAGCCATGCCACTTCAGTTGCTTGAAGGTCTGTCCAGTTGACCCTTCCAAAAATGTTCAGCTGTCCTTTGTACATTATCATCTAAACTGGAATGATAGACAAGATAAGGCAGACTCAGCAATACAGGGGAAGGGAGGACAGTATGTAGTTCTAGGCACTGTAAAGACTTTTCATTCTGGTAGGTGAAGTGTTTAAATTCAAATGTCATTTTTGTGAGTGTTTTGAAGAAATTTGTTTATCTGTTATGCTGCTTGGCATTCACAATAAATGGTGTAAATAAATACAGAGCACACACTATATTGGATAAGAGGTTAATTTTCCTGTGCTTGAAAAATCTCATAGTGCAGATGAAGAGTGCTCTTCTAAAATAATTTATGCTTAGGAGAAAAATGTAGAAAGCACAAAAAGCGGTAGAGTTTTCCACTGATTGCTTGCTAGTAAGCAGATCAAACAAATTGCAAAGGCAGCTGGAGGTGACTTTAGACATAAGTAAAAAAAAAGTATCCTATAAGGAATGGAAGACTATAATAGGCTTTTGCTGTATTAATATATGCATGAAAGACTCCATTTTTAAGTGAAATAATTCAACCACATTGTTAAGCTTCATGGGGAGAATAAATATATTCTTCCGTTTGCAGAATTTCCAGTTAAATCAGCACCTTGCTGGCACACTAGCTACTTATATCTGTGTTGGTTTTTACTGTCGTCGCATGAAGATTGCCTGTTGTGCTAATGGCTTTTGAGTCTGTTGTCGTCCTGCTGTTAGGTGGAGAGCAATTGAAGGGGAAAAGAAGAAAAAAATTGTATGCCATGCAGGCAGATAAAAAGCCTAGGCCGCAGGATGAAAAGCAACCCATAGACTTTGCAGGAATTATGTGTAAAGGAAAGAAAACGTTGTGGCTGTATTTGACTGTACTGTTCTGTTGTCTGGCTATTATGCCATGGAAATAGTTTAATTAAAACACTTACAGCACTCCAGATGGAACATGGCTTTAAAGCAGGTGTATACAGCGTGAAGCCTACAGCGTGAAACCTCCAGAGATCCTTTTCCCTCTTCAAGAGACAGAAGAGGTTTCACTGGGTTCAGTGCAGAATGAAATCACTGTTTTCTCAAAAGCATGTTTAAATACTGGCAGCCCCCTCCCCCTGCTTTCTTTTTTTTTTTTTTTTTTGTCAAGTGACAGCTATAAAAAAGACTGCTATGAATCCAGACAAATACCATTTAAAGAAGTTGTTAAAAGATTGTTTCAGCTTCATCTCCTTTACTTTGATAAAATCATGGGGTAGATTTATAGGATGTTTTCTTTGCTGCTAATTGGGGTTAAGCTTGGTATGTCCTTCATTCCTGTTCACCAAAGCTTTACTACAAGCAGCTACAGACAAATCAGCCCATAATAGTTATAGTTCTTAGTCTGTGACTGGGTACTCTGAAATACTGGTTTATCAATCTCTCAAAATCCTGCAAATATTTTATTTATATGCATAAAAATCTATTTTTTTAATCCTTATAATATTTTGGTCTCAGTGAAATCTTTTAACAGTGAATTTCACAGACAAATTTCAACCAGACCCTCCCAACATTCTCTTCTTTTTTCTCTTTCAATGTATTGTTGATCATCAGCTTATGTTCATGGCATGAAAGATCAAGAAGTGTATTACTTGCACTTTGATTTATTTAGCTTTATTAATTTCTACACTAAAAGGTTGATTTTTCTCCATCTGGGACTATACTGAAGCTGCAAGTCAGGCCAGTTGCCTGTCCCTTCACCTTCCCTATTCAGGAAAACTGAGGCATGTGATGATGGGGATGTCCTCAGGGCTGGCTGGCAGCAGAGCCCACAATGATGCGTTATACTACGTTTAGTGTTTTCCACCTTGCTGCTAAGGAATGATAGATGTTGAACTCTATTTCCTGACATTACCTTGAAAGGTCTTTTTGCCAATGTATTTTGTGCATCTGTTTTTATTTTATCATTGAATGCTCCTGTTGGTTGTTTATCTCCACACTGGACTATATGTAAATATATCCTATCCAACCACTTCCATATTGCAAGGCCATGGTGTAGAAATGCAAGACCAGTGATCAAGACATCAAGAGTACCCAAAACTTCAAGACTGTATAGTCAAACTCTTTGAATCTCCAGTAGTTTGTGCTTAAAATATGAATGTCAGATACTGATTTCTAACTTTAAACCTGAGAAATTTCAGTTTAATGAAACTGAAAGGGACTGAAAAGGCCTATAGGAATTTTTACTATGGAATTTTGCATTTACTCTGTTCAAATGTTCTTCTAAGGGGTGTATAAAACTGAAAGCTGGGGCCAGTAGAAGACAAGGGTCTGTCTTGAGTAAATCAATCAGCAAATATGTGGGAAAGGAGCAAATTGATTATTTGGGCTGTGCAAGGCTGCAGTAACCTGAGATGTAGGTGCTTGGAGGCTGAGGAGTTGGGAAAGCTGCTGAATCGAGTCTGGAAAGGGCTGTTCCTCTTTTTATACAGTTTAGCAAAAATCTGCCAGGTTCTGCTATTTGTTTTTCATCTCCCTTGATAACCCTGATGCGAGCAGCATTTTGCCGGGCACCTCAAACCAGAGTGCGGGGCAACATCTACTGATTTCTGGGCGCCACCTCTTGGTCGCTGGGGATGGATCGTTCCTTCTGCTGGGCTTCCGAAGCTTATTCCCGACACGGTTTATTCATTTCACACTTGGGCTTTCAAGAAAATAATATTAAAATAAATTTAATGCTGATGAGAACCTTACATTATTCACGATTGGGTTAAAAGCAGACCAATATTCCAACAGTGCTCTACAACGTGGTCTTCCAGTAGGTCATTTCCTGTGCAGACTGGCAGCAAACCTTGCAGGTGTTAGTGAGAGCTGGATTGTGGTGGTATGATTTCAATTCATTTTCCAAGTCCTGCTCTTGAGCTTCTCTATGTGATGCTGAGATCTGGGGCGTGTGGTCAGGTCTCCTCTGGTACTGGCCGTGAGACTGATGGAAGGGGTCTGCCCTGGAGTTCTGCTCATTAGTGAGGAGAGACATGAATGGGAGCAGCAGCAGCAGCTCATTTGAAACAGCCCTGCAGCATCAGCTGGAAGTTTAGTAACACCATACCAAGGAAGTGAGAAAATTCTGAAAAATCTATCAAACCAATTCCAAAACTGCCTCTGTAAACCACACATTCGTGAGCAGAAAGACAATCTAATGTTTTGGATCAGATCAGGTTTTTCTTGGAGTTTTTTTATTGCTTTATTTTTGTTATTTCGGGGGGGGGGGGGGTGGGGGGTGGGGGGGTTTAGTCCCTAAAACTAGCCCCTGCCAGATCTTTCAAAGAAACCCACTATACCCTACAAGAGAAAATAGTCTGATGTGGAAACGTCAAAGGATGAGATTCAGCATCCTTTTTATTAACTCACAGAAGCACAGGTGCAGTTCTCCATTGCCTTTCTTTTAATTCATTCAAACTCTTACATAACTGATTAAAGTTTCAATAATCGATTAAGACAATGCATTTCAGTTCCTTTATTATTGTTCTCAGGAAAGTAGACTTCCCCAGCATGGTATGTGTTGGAGGATTTTACATGATGGTCTGTGAGCCCCAGTGGCATGTGGAGAGAAGACTGAGCAGATGGTGATGTCTTTCCCTTGGGATCCTGCATTAACATTTGGATGAAAATCTCATTCCTTAGTTCCTTAATGTTGAGTACTTGAATGACTCTTGGGGCATTATCTGAGGAACTGCAAATGAAGGAGGTCTGCATAACCACAGGTGGGATGGAAGGTGAGCATTTTAGCTTAAAATGAACCTTTCTGCCCTGTCCCTGCTGTATCTAAACCATCACAGTATCTGTGCCCTCCAATGTCATCATCCTTTGAGCCTTCTCATCAAACATGTTCACCTCCCACTCTAAAACTAAATGTACTTTACTGACTAATTAGGGGACTTGTGCCTTCAGGCCACTTTCTACCTTTAAAGGGCAGGAATTGCAACACAATTAGTGGTACTAATTAGATAAATAACAGTTTTGTAGCCTGCCTCAAGACCTTGAAAGAGGAGCAGAAATGGAAGGAGTTAATTGCTGCTGCTTTTTACATCAGGGATTTGTGCCGCAAAGCACTAGGAATGACTTGCTGACTTATGGTCTGCCTCTGTTTGCAAGTTTTATGATGCCACCCAGGAATAACTTATTTTGCCATTAAAGGGAGATAAAATGATAAAACTAAAAAGCAGTCTTTAAATTCCAGCAACAAGGGGTGCCAACCTCTCTGTTTTGTAATGGATGAGACTTTGACATTTTTATGTTCCTCTTTATTTGCAGTTTGGCTCTAGCTGGGGGAGGCAACATTAATTGCCAGGAGGTAGAGAGAGATCAGTGCAATTAATAACAATATGAGTTGATAGGTCTGTGGGATAGTTTGGAAAAGCATGAGGATATTCCTTCATATTAGTTTATCTTAATCAGCTATTAAGGAATCATTAAAAGAAGCAATAGAAAATTTTAAAGGAATTGAGGAAAGCCTATGAACATTTAAAGACTAAACTGGAAAGTCCAGGTAGTAAAGGAAAAGCAAAAAGTAATGGAATTAAAGTGCACCAGTGAAAATCTGGTGTAAATGTTCCCCCCATTTGCCACCCACTCAGCCTTCATTCCTCTCACATGTATGACTTAAGTATCCATAATGTCTGAGAACAACCCTGCATTTTACAGCCAGAACTGGAATTGCTTTCAGCCCCACAAAACCTATGGCTGCTTTTCATCAGAGGGTACCCATGCCCTGGAACAGGCGAGGCCGCGCACCGCTTTCGCTCTCAGCGGACTCTGGCGATGGGCAGCAAACTGCAGGCGTTCACCTGCTGAGGGGCTCGGACGATCTCTGTTCACTGTAGCGGTGTCATTCAGGTACCGCAGACTACCGCTTGTATGCTCTGGAGAAGACCTGGTCAGCTGTGCTTGGCACAGCTTGCAGTGACATTGCTTTTTGGCTTTTTGTGTTTGGTTTTTGTGTGGTTTTTTTTTTTTTTTTTTTTTTTTTTCCCTCTTTCAGAAGACATTTAGCAGAACTCTGTTCAGTTATGCCCAGAGTCAGTACAATCATTAAGAAGGAAAGGAATTGGAAATCAGTACGTCTCTGACTGGTCGATCATTTACCCTCATTACAGCTTGAATTAACTAGGACAGCAATACCAGCATGACAGGAGCAAAACACTCGGCACTAAAATGCCAGGGTTTTTTTTTTTTTTTTCTAAAATGAAAATGGGATTAAATATGTCCCCTCCCATTCCCTCTCCAATGAAATAAAGGGCTTTTCTTCAAGTCTGCAACGTTGACTGTCAGTTCCACAAAATAATCTTACTCGTTATTTTCTGCTGCCCCAGTTGTAATTCAAGGGAGCAGCTTTGTTTCATAAAAATAAAATTGTTGAGAATGGATTATGCTTGGAGTTTAATTTTGAGGCATGAATTGCAGACTAGTTTTCGTCAACAGAAGGGGCTCGCAGGGATCACAACTCACCTTGGGTAATGTAATTTCTTTACTCTTGGAATCTGAGCTAGGTACCTAAGACAGCTGAGAGTTTATATAACTGTAAAATATTCATGATGAAACAGCCTGTTCAGCCACATTATCTTATGGGCCACCCCTTAGGATGGCCTTAGACGTGTGACATTGGCCATATTCCAAATGGTGTCTCAGGGACATATATTCTCCTTGCCTGCCTGCTACATGCAAAAGTTGGGAGGCTCAGAGGTGTCTTTCTGTTGATCCATCCAGATACTCCTAAGGCATCTAGCACTGCAGTATCTTGTTTCTGAGTATTGGATTTTATCCTCCTCTAGCTCCTGCTTGGTAAGCAGTAAAACTGGAATTATTCCATTAGATCTCCCTGTTTTTTTTCCTTACCCACAAAATGACCAGGTTTTCCTCAGGGTAGTGTGTGTGGAGAAGAAGACAAAGGAAAGATATACAGGTAGAAATTTAGTTTGCAAAAAATAATTTAAAAAGTGGTTTCTATTTTCTCTCCTATTTGGTAGGAGCCTGTACTCAAGCTGAAATAAAATCACTAATTATAATTGTTTAATGTGGAGATTAAAAAGCTACATGAATACAAAAAAAATCATTTGAAGTACAAATTCCAGATAAATGTAGTGAATATGTAGCGTCTATGTTGAGCAAATGAGAGGTGAGACACAGGCTGAGGAAATTAGTTAGCTAATATGAGATTTTAAAAGTCTGGGTATATGTTCTGGGCTGAATACAGACTGAAATTTTATTCCACTCATTTATTCCCTTAAGGGGTAAGTCAGGGAAAATTGCAAGTGGCTCAAATGACGATTTAACTGATAAGTGCTTTGATCTGATCTTGCAAAGTTGAATTTTGAAGGAAGTATCCTAAGAAGTCAATATATTATATGTTTTGTACATACAAAATGCTCTGAAAATGCTATGAATTTACCTTTCTAATTTTAACCTCAGTTTTGACCATGGGTTATTAATTTAATGCAAACAATAGATGAGAAAAGATAGATTAGCATTGAAAGAGGCAATTTGCAGTCCAAGTAAGCAGTAAGTAACAAACTGAATTAGTCTTAAGATTTTTTTTTTTTTAATCAATACTGTCAGCTAATACCTCTTGTTCAAAATTGCATTTTTATTTCTTTGAGGGGAGGGAGTCAGAAAGATCAAAATGGGAATGGTGCTGATGTGTCACTTTGGGGTCTAGCAAGCCTGCACTGAATACTGGGATATAGATGCTGTTGGATAAATTCTCATTTGCACAGTTACGTTGCTAAAACGGTCTTAAAGTAAAAGAGAATTTAGCCTCTTCTAGATTTCATATCTATTTTTAAAGCTAGAGGGGTAAAATGTTGTCCCTCAAGGCTGCAGAGCATTTCAGCTGAAGAACCCTGAATATTATGTTAGATGGTCCTAAAACAGAGTGTTTGGGAATTTTGTTTTCGAGGATGTTTTATTAGTCAAGCCCCCAGTTTGCATGAAGTACCTGAGGCAGCCTCCTGGGTGATATAAAGCTTTATTTTTTTCCCAGTGGATGGGGTGGTGGAGAAACTCTCTGCAGGAATATATTTGCTTGCAATTTGCTTAGTTAGCATACTGTAGCATGCTTTTTTTTTTTTTTTTTTAGAAACTAAAAGATCATGCAGACTCTTCCTGCTGTGTATCACTCCAGGTAGTCTTTAACTTCAGCACTGTTACTTTTTTTTTTTTTTGGTAGCTTGGTCCTCAAGAGTTCCCCAGGCCCAGCACGTTTATGTGGTGGGTCCCCAGGCACACTTGCTTGAGCAGATATATTATATCAAAGTGAGAGCGGATTGTCTCATGGGGCCCCACTGGCTGATGAAGCTGATTTCTATTTCTGAATGCCACTTCCAGTTCATTCCTGGTGGTAAAATTTTTGTGGCAGACAATGATGTTTTTCTTATCTCTGGGAAATTAAAAAAAAAAAAAAAGTAATCAATTATTCAGAGCTAGTCTAATATATTTTCAGGAATGACAGGAAGAGAGAAGAGGAAAGGGGAAGACACCTAATGTGTCTGGTGGGGGAAACCAGACTGCAGTGACCTGACTTCTCCAACAAGGAGAAACTACCAAGATGCAACAAATCTCACCATCAGTATGATTCCTGGCAAAATCAGCTCACAGTTCCTGATGTATTTAAAAGTTATCATAGGACCACCATAGGTGTGATCCAGTTTTCAGGAGAAGCTGATAGTAGCTCTTAATCATGTTAAAACACATGGAGCAGATACCAGTCCTTCTGGGTGCTTCATTTTTCACAGCTGGAAACTTCACAGAAGGAGCTAGAGAAAAACCTAAAGTGAGCAGTAACAAACATTTAGGAAGAAGAATAAATGAACCCAGATCTGATGGTCCTGCAAAATTTTCCCCAGAGAGGATGAGCTGCTACTTAGATTTAGTTCTTTAGATCTTTAAACAAAATTACAAGTAACTATTTTAATTACTGTTGCTTGGGAGGTTTGGAGTGATCTGGAGTGAGTAGAAAGGATGTCTTAAATTGCCAAAAGATTGAAGGAAACTAAATATCAAGAGCTACTGGTAGCAGAGTAATTTAGAGATGGTTGGTTTCATGTGTAAATAAGAGCAATGTAGTATTTCCTCTAGAGCTTGTGGCTTCCCTTCTAGTTCTTCGCCAGGAGGTACCAGCGGGAAGGAAGCTTCCTGCTGTGAACTCTCTAAGTAATGTGGGAGTCCAAGATATTGTAGAGCAGTCTTGACAGTATACCAGTGAAACCGATGTAGGTTTTACGGTATTGTTAGTAAATGGTTACCAGAGCAGTGTGTATGCATGCGTTGATGTGTATGTGTACCTTCTAATGGACTACCGTGTTTAGAGTGCACCCTTCAGTGACCCTAGAACAAGGATGTAAGTGCAAGTAGCTTGTGCTGATAACTTACTAGCACACAAAAAATAGAAGATTATAGCAGAGAGACCTAAAATACAAGCATGAGATGCTATAGAGGCCTTGAGAGTGTGGGGCACAGAATAGCAACTGCTTCTAAACACGTACCATGAGTAGTCGTTACTGGTCCTTAAAGGATGTAACCATGGACACTGGATAAAGCTTATTTTAGGTATAACAAAGAGAACAAAGATCAAGTATCCAACATACAGTAACTCTACCTTATACAGTAAAACTTGATATAACATGGTATTAATGCACCAGTGAGGAGACAGAAAGTAAACAAACTGTTAGGGAAGTAATAAAATTAACCCATGCAGACTCAAGAGTGAAGAGGAAGAAATCCCATTATCAGTGTCATAATCCTCCTGGTGAGGTGTGTGGGATGATGATGACAATGTAATGACATTTGGTGACGGGTGGTTATAACACCAGAAAAAGGAGTAGCTGTGAGAAAGTTTTGCATATATGGCTTTTAACTCTATCATCATTGCAAAAGAGCTGTTATAATTGGGTGCTGTGAACTATAAATGTTCATATAATTGTAATTGGACTAATAATAATTCTTGGATTAGACTGTCAAGTCTGTTAATTAGGCTAACAGTAAATTCTTGGCCCTGCATATCAAGTGTGTTTCTTTGGCTCAAATAGGTTGGGTGGAGTGTTGGTAAGGTTGTTTGTCCTTGAATGCAGCAATATGTATGACGAATAAAGGGCCCTTTTGTGGTCTTCCAGAACAGACAAAGTGGTACAAGTGGTTTGTTAAAACTAGATATTTCACCACTAATAAAATAGTTAAAAAAGTTATTCTTGAAAATGTTAATATTTGTGACCCATAAATCACCTAAAATAACCTTGTCTATTATCCAGGCCAGCTACCAGGGAGCTACTTGACTGTAAAGAGCAAAATAGAAGATAAAAGAAAAAACAACTATGAAAGTTAGGGTAGTCAGACAGCTGTAATGGATGGTTGATTTTTGAGTATGTACTAACGGTGCTGAAAGACAAAAGACTTAGAGGGAACAGATCCCTCTGAATTCACATCTTGGATCTTACCTGTTAAAGCTATTTGATAGTAGGGTCTTTAAAATTGAGCTACACATGAATATTCTTGATAAAGTTGAGGACTATATATCTTTCAGCAATTGAGAAAAAACTGAGTATGGATAGTGAAAATTCTTTTAGCTGGACTGTGAAATTCTTTTAAGTGGACTGAATTTCATTACAGCTCATTGCTATTGCACCACTTTCATCAAAGAAACTGAAAGTCCAGCTGTAGAAATTTCCTTTTAAAATGTAGTCAAGGTGAAGCAAAAGGGCTGGAGGCAACTGGCTTTCAGTGGAGATGTGTTCCTCTCTGGGCAGAAGTTATGATAACAGCTGCATATTTAGGTAGGCTTTTAGTAAAGGAAGAGATAAGGGTTGGTTGAAATCTGCCCAAGATAGGGGTCCTGGGAGAATTTTTGCTGCTGAAGCCCTTATGAATTGGAAATATCCAGGTGCTGGTTCTCAAAAAGGAGCCATGGAGCAAAAAAGTGAGATCCTAGTTTTAGTAACTGAGTGAGAAAATAAGAAAGGAGGAGAAGGTGGTCTCCAAAAGCTTGTATCGGATGTCTTCTAGCACAATCACATTCAAACAAGGTTGCAGATCCAGGAAAATCTGTTTGTTTTCAGGCAATAAGAAATACTTCTTCCTATTCAGAAAGACACAGGTTGTATTGTACGGCCAAGCTCATTGTTGAGTTTTAAATGCTACTTCTGAAATACAAACCCAAAGCATCTTTTCAAAAGAAGAAAAAACTTTCAGATGATTTAAAAAAAAAATGATTGATGAAAATATCCAAACTGAAGGATTTCACACTTGGCTTTCTAAAATGTTAAAATTTTCCCTATATCAATTTCCTAATTTAGTTTCCTGTTTCAAATTATAATTTCAGATATTTTTATACAAGACTTGATGTTTTTCCATCTCATCAGCGATGAGACTTCAACAGGTAGCTGAGATAGGTGAACATTGCCTCTCCCATTACTAAATGTTGACTCCAAGAGAACGGAGAAATAAAAATTCACCTTGCTTCCCTTCCCTGAGTTTCCAAGGTTTCAGACTATGCTATAGGACAGCAATTAATAAAGTCAGCTTCCTCTTAGGAAGGTGGCGAGTTTGCAGCTCAGTTGCTGTTCCCTTGGGGTAAGCATCTTGCCAAAGATGCACCGACTGCCACGCTCAACAGAGCCTCTCATGCTGTGCTGCACTCCTTTCCTCACAGGGGTCCTCTGGGACTCAAGCTGCCTGACGCTCCACCAAGCTGCACTCAGTGTTAGAGTAAGGCAGAAGTCTGCATTTCTACTTTCAGGCCTTTTATGAAGTCCTGTGCGATTTGCGGCAACTCCCCTCTCTCTAATCTCTGTGTTTATTGCCTTTTTTGATGGATTTTGAGGAGTGGTATCTTTGTCTATCGTTGTACAGACAGCTGCTCAGCGAAATGCTGGGTCATTCTGCTTGCCTAGCTGTGCATTGTGTCACGTATAACATCTTATTTTGTAACAAACAATACAGCAACAAATAATACAGCAGTAAATCATGCAACAGTATAGTGCCTGCCTTAAAGAAGTATTAAGACACAAACGTTGCACTGAGCTTCCTGCACCCCTTTGCAGGATGGGCCATAATGTATCGGGGCTTTGTAAATTCAGGGATCTATTAATTTTAGTACTTCAGAGCAGAAGCTGGGTGTGTGGGCCAATTTTAGCATCTCCCCTGAGCTCTTCCTTCCCACAGCCCATCGTCTTCTCCCCACCTGCTGTGGGGTTTGTGGCTTATTTGGCGTGTGGGCAATTAATTTATCTCTCTTGTCAGCAGGAATAGCAAACTATCCCATTTAAATTTGATGAAGTGGCAGTGAGGTTTGACTAGGGCTGTAGGTGTATGCATATATTAAAAAAAAAAAAAAAAAGGGAGGAGGGGAAGTGGTAGGGGTATACCCTTATTTTTTTTCTTAAATCTGTTTACATTCCTAATGGTGACTGCAGGGCCGCAAGGTCCCTCTATTGAAGTTTCCCCCACCTCCACTAGATGTTACTGTTGCTCTGTAGAAGTGCAGTATAGCAGTTATACTCAACTCCTCATCAAACCTCCGTAACTGAGCATTTGGAGCTCTTTCTGTGTCAAACCCTTCCCCATCACCAACAATTTTCCCCCCACCATAATTTACTTTTTTGATTGTTACTGTCACATCTAGAATTTACAAAATTGTCACTTAGAAGTAGAAAGTGACAATTTCCTTCTAAATCTCCTAGTTGTGGAGACCTCTCCTGCCCTTTTTCTAAGCACATTAAATGCATCCACTACATGGCAACACTTTAAAAAGCAAAACAGCAAAAAGTAAGGCTATCCTTTTTAACTGTTCTGTGAGTTTATGACTTCAATCCTGCAAAGAATTTCTAATGAGCTTTACATTCTCTATTATTAGTATGAGGATTAAAGGAATATGTTGTGAAGCTTGTCATTAATTTTAATTTTGGGTTCTTATATTTTCATCTTTATTTTTGTTGCTGTTTCATTACATTAGCACTTATGAAAAAATATTTTTAAAGATAATTGTGTCTTTGCATCTCTTCTGTTGTGCTTGTCCTCCCTCTTTCCCCTCCTTTAAGGATAGAGCTAAATGAGGAAGGTTAGCGCAAACCTATCTGCTTACTTCCATCCTGTCACAGATGATCATGGCTTCTACTGCACCAGCTTCAGCCCTTTAATCATGCCAGCATTAATCCAACAGAAAACCAAAGCAGGAAAAAAGCCTGCAAATCTAGAATAAAGATGCTGAAGAAGTGAGCTTTGTGGTAGACAAACACTAGGAGGTGGGGGACAGGATCCCATCCTCCATCTCCTTGGGGCTTTTGTTCTCCACAGGCATTTTAAGGAGCTCCAGATGTTGACTGGAGACAGCAGGAAGCAGCTCTTGGAGTGAGGTGGGAAGGAGTGAGCCTATTGCTGTCAGCACTGTTGACCTGCTAGATGGGCTCAGGCCTAATTAATTTTAAAACTTCTGAGTTTTATCGTACAAAGTTGACTTCTACCCTGTTTCATTCTATCTGATCAGGAGACTTTTGGTGAAACACGCTAGTGCAGAAAGTCACGAATAGGCTTTCAACCTACTGTCACACACTGGGGGTTTAGAGAAGCGTAAACCATCCATACATCATGCTGAATGGCCCAAAAATTTTTTCAGGCTGTCTGCAGATTCAGGAAGGTGATGTTGCATTGGTTATCCTTAAATCACAAATCAATGTCTATTGCTGCAAATAAAGCATTAGGGAACAGCAGCAGCTTCTCAGGTTGTTCAGGGAGTCAAAGCACAGAGATACGGGCCTTGGCAGGGCTAAGCTGTTTAAGACCCAGTTTGCACTCCTGTATCAGGGACATGCTGGGTAGCCTCAGCCTTGCCTTGCCTCTCCATCTTTATTTTTTAATCACTACACCAGTCTTTCCTTTGCTATCAGCATGTGCAGTGACCAGGAAAAAGGGCTTGTAGGCTCACCTGAGTGTGGAACAAGTGTTACTTAATAATAGACAACTTACGCTGTGGTTGTGTGCAGTTTGGAATGTTCTTCTCAAAGGCCAGAAAAGGCATGTGCATCAAACCCTTCATCCAGTTCCTCAGAGGATGGTGATTGTTTCAAATCTGTTATGTGACTTTGGACAAAAGCCACAAAACCTCTCCCTCAGTGGCTGTTATTTCATATGTGTGATGTAAAGCCTGTGGTCACATATACATGGTTTCAGAAGAAAAATGCAAATTTCTCAAAGCAAATCCTGGCAGCATTAGTTCTTAGTTATTCTAGTTACTTCTTCATGCACTATTTAAAAATGTTTATATGCAATTTAATTAATCCAAAGTTGTTAATAAATTTTAACTGTCTGTAGTAACAACTCGATAAATTGGATTGACCAAGCCAACCATATCTCTTGAAGAAACTAATGTCTGGTAGCATTAGGAGAGAAGTCACAGGCAGATGTGATTTGGCAGGCTGATCCTTGGCTGCAGCGGAGTTGGACAAACAGAAGAGCCTGGGAGCACTTGTCCTGCCCCAGCCCAGGCTGTGCTGGCTCTGCCCAAGGCCTTCTGTGGCTGTCAGAGAAGGATCACAGCAGCATCATGATGTTGAACTGTCTTTTGAAACTGGGATCTTTGTGAGATCATAGGAAGGCCTGTGGGTTGTCTTTCCCATGAAAGCCATCCTGGAGAAAAAGAGGTAGGACACATGGTCATCCATGGTGCCTGAGACCTTGGGACAGCTTTCTCTTCCATCTAAAGTGTTTTTAACTCATGCCTCCTAGAAGAGTGCCTTCACCACTTCTCTGCCTGGAAGCTTAACTTTCCTTGGGGGTAACCTTAATATGAATATTAATTGAAGGTCACCACTACAGTGTTATCAAAGGCATTCAATTTCTTAAATTCTTTTCAAAAGGACAGAAAAAAATGCACATGCCAAACAGTTCTGCTGGGTTATCAGCCCCAAATAATTAATATTTACTGAGGTAAGTGCTGCACATGACCCTACTGGTTAGAGCTCTTCCTGCTTCCACCCTGCACAATGGCTTTGGCATGAACTCAGGGGCATGTGACAACACCTTCCCTTCTGCTCTGCCCTAACTAACCAAGTGTGAACCAAGAATGTGGACAAGTTTATCTGCCTGCATGTTGTGTTTAGGCAACACTTTGTGGTGTGTCTTGTCCCAGCTTAAAATATTAAAAGTGTTGAAAACCCCCCAGTTTCTTTCCTTGTAAGATACTCGTTCCTGGTTTTGTTACCTGGCTGAGAATCCAATTCTCTTCTCAATGCTCCGGGAAAAATCTGTGCAAAACTGCTGGATCTCTTCCCATCACCAGCCATTTACTTCCTTCAGAGATCACAAAATAAAAGAAAGAAAATAAAGCAGAGCAATTCAGAGATGCTCTTTTATATCAGAAACAATTCCATGTTCTCCTCTTAACTGCCTGTCTCACCTGTGTCTGATTGCACAGTGCAAGTAGCTCTCTGTACGCACTGAGACCATCATAAAATCATAGAATCACAGACTGGTTTGGGTCGGAAGGGACCATAAAGATCACCTAATTCCAACCCCCCTGCCATGGGCAGGGACACCTTTCACTAGCCCAGGTTGCTCAAAGTCCCATCCAACCTGGCCTTGAACACTGCCAGGGAGGGGGACAGGGCATACACAACTGCTCTGGGCAACCAGTGCAGTGCCTCACACAGCACTGAACTGAACCCTAGAATCCCAATTGCCCCCAAAATAACAAACTGAGTGATTTTGGATGATGGGGATGCAGACCCATGAGCCTTTTTCAGATTGTTGTTCTTTTGCTTTTACTGAGGGTTTTACTGGATGTGACTGTTCCAAATCATACCAGAGAGCATTTTATACAGGGTGTAAATATGATATGATAAGGACTCTTATATTTTGAAGTTGTGTACTTTTATGTAGCTGTTTCTCAGGTATAATTTTCATCTGTTTTGGTTTGATTTGTGTCAGGAACTGGAACTGGATGGGAATTTCATTGCTACAGATGGTGCCTTGACAGAAAACTTTGGTTTAGTACCAATGGAACAGAAATTTCAAATTATGCCCACAGGCTTAAAAGAAAAGAATCCAAATCAAGTAGTGCAGCAGGTGTTGGCCATTTGTAATTCCTATTCTCTCATGCAGGTGATATCAAGAATCCTATCAGTTCTGGGACTTGTGCAGCTTTGGCTCTGATGTATCAATTTGAGCAAAACTTTTTATTTTCTCTAAAGGTAGTATCTCTGCATATAATTTAACTAGAGTTCAACCTGAATGTCAGTCAAGGCTTTATTAATTTTCATTGTCCATCCTTTTGTAACAGCTCAGTTTCCACCTGAAATGGCTTTACTGGTGCCTCTACTTAGGATCATGCTAATTTAAAAACCTTGACAGCAACTCTTGGCTCTGTTATTTAGAAACCATGAAGTATTTTGATTGTCTTGTCTAGTTTGCCTTCTCATGAATTAAAGGGAAAGTTTGAGTATAATTCAATTCCCTTGAATTTGCACAGGAAGCATATCTGCATTTTGTCAGGGTAAGGGAGAGCAACCCAAAGCTTGCAGGAACTCATCACATTATTATTGACATATGACTAAAATGTTTCAGGTGATTATGTAACTCTTTTTAAAAATTTTCTACATAAAGGAGCTGTGATTAGTCTTATGTTTTTCTAGAATCATACCACGGTAAAATGTGTCGTGCTTTCTAAAGCAAGGGCAACATCAGCCTTGGTGCCTCACTGGAGTTTATTTTAGATGGTGATGGTAGTGGATTTGCAAACTTCAGGTTAGCTATGCCACATTTTTTGCATGGAAGAATGGAATTTCTTACAACAAGGTTCACCCCATGGCAGATAATATTTGCTACAGTTGACCTCAGTGATAACAATGTTTCATGTTTTCCCCTGCCCAGTTCTGTTTCCCCTGCCCCATTCTTTGTTTTAGTAAGGATATGATGGAAAGTTTTCCTTGCCCATATCATTATTAATAACATGAAAACAACAACTAATCCTTGTGGGATCCTGATGAAACATTTTTGTTCAATTCTGTGTCCTTTCCACTTTACTGTGGTATTTCGAGACCTACCAGGTAGCTATGTAGGAGCTGCCATGATGATTTTTTTGTAGTATCAGTTACTTTATCAAACCACACATGATACTTAATCAAAACTTTCTGATAAGGGAAACTTAAGTTACAGATACATTTTCCAGCACAAATGGATATTTCTAGGTCAGTTACAGAGCAGGTTAATCTGTCTGAAGTTCATGGGGTGTCTGTGTCTGGGGGAGAACAGAAACTCCCTTTTGTTTTCAGTCTCATTTCACAGTCAAAACCAATATCCTCCTACTTAATGACTGAACCTGTGTCCAGTGCAAAAGAGGCATGGACATACTGCAGAGAGTCCAGACAAGGGGTACAAAGATGGTGAAGGGATTGGAACATCTTTCCTGTGAGAAGAGGCTGAGAGAGCTGGGGCTGTTTGGCATCAAGAAGAGAAGGCTCAGAGGGGAACTCATCAATGTATATAAATACCTGAAGGAAGGGTGTGAAAGAGATGGAGCCAGGCTCTCATCTGGCAAAGGACACAAACCGAAACACAGGAGGTTCCCTCTGAATGTTAGGAAAAGGCTTTTTTACTGGCAGTGTTGCCTGGAGAGGCTGTGGCATCTCCATGCTTGGATGTACTCAAAAGCCATCTGGACATGGCCTAGGCAACTGGGTCTAGGTAGCCCTGCTTGAGAAGGAGGGTTGGACCAGATGATGTCCAGAGGTCCCTTCCCACCTCGAACATTCTGTGATTCTGTGAATATCCCTGAAGTTTAGTGTATCCATTCTATAATCCTATAGTTTTTCTGTTTAAGTATATCCAGCTTTCTCATACTCTCTGACAATTAATTAGAGGAATGAAAGCTGATGACCCTGTCTTAAAAGACCACATGTTCCTCTGATCTGGCTGACATACACATGAGCTATCTTTAGAAACTAAGCAGCCCCTACCCACAAAACTTACAGAGCAGCAACACTTCCTACAATATTGAGGCACAATACAGATTTTGGTTTGTAACGATTTTTTTGATATGAAGACTTAAAGGTTCAGGACAATGTCCTGGCTTGCTCACATCTATGGAATGCGTGCTGCTGACTTCATCACCAGGTTTCAGCCTTTACACAAAGATTTACTGAAGGGGATGTGTGTATGTGTGTAAAAGTTGTCTAAGAGGTTTTAATCTGCACTGCTTCATTAGCTGAAATTAGTACAATTAAATTGGCTTTGAGTTATGCTGTGTGGTGGCAGATGTGAAGTCCTTCCTGTTCAGACCTAAATCTGCATTTCATTGAGTATAATACTCTACAACTTACTTGAAATATGAAATCTGGTTCTCACAATAGAAACTCCATTTTGCAAAATGACATGTCCTCCAGCCATGTCCTGCGAGGAAGCTTCTCCATCTAGCCCATGAAGTAGCTGGGCTCCTCATGCATGCAAGGCTTAATATGTGTATATGGTGCAGGTCTGGAGTCCTGGCAAAAATTTCAAGTAAAATCAAATGCTTTGGAAACTGCTTTATTTGTGTGCTTGTTTTGTAGCATATCATATGCAGTTAATTTTATATATATATATATATATAAAAAAACCACTATAGTTTTTTTATCATCCTAGCAATGATTCTTGTACCCTTAAACCCCCCCAAAATGAAGTTAGGTTTACTGTCTCCACAATGGTCCCATATTGCATCTTCAGCTTAGAAAAATTCGGATATCAAAATTAGAGCCAGAGGGAAACTTAGTTTTCTGTGTAGATTTATTTTTCCATAATTGTAATGAAGAATCAAATACATTATTTGTATGATATAGTAGGCATCCTTTCATAGATAAAAGCCCCCAAAAGCCAGCTGACAAAGACAAGGATTGGTTAAATTGCTATTGTGTCCAAATAATATTTGCCATAATGCTCCCATTTATCACCTATGCATGGATGCAGTCCTGTAAGATGGAGGGAATTTCTTCCCAGTGCCTTCTTGTGACCCAGGGTTCACTTGTTACTATGGACAGAATTTCTTCTTTAGACAGTTATTGCTACTTGGAATCCAGGATTTTATTGCAGATATGGGCCAAACCAATGTGAAATCCAAATCAAGGAGCGTGGAGAGAGGTTTTTTGAGAAGTGGAGAAGCACATGCAGTGGGGATCAGTGCAATGAAGGATAAATTGTAGTGAATATAAAAATTAAAATAAAAGTGAAATATTGCTTGAGGTTTCCTGAGAAAATGAAGCAAGACAATGTTCTGAAACCGGTAAAGGAGTCTGTAAGGTCAGTGGTGTGTCTGTGTAGACAAGAAATTCACTCTGGGATTCTTATTCAGTGAGTCTCTGCTATTTATTATTCAGAGGAGACTATGCAAATGGTTGGCATTAACATTTTAACATATAGCCACACTGAACTACTTGAAAAGAATATACTGAAGCCTATGAATGCAAAAAAGAGTTTATCTCATAATTAATCTCTACCTCATTGTATCTGGTATTTACAAATTATTTTGCACAAATGTGGACAGAAGAGAATGTGTAATATTAGAAGATGTCATGATAGAGCTGTTTTTCCCAAGCTGTGTTACCAAAGATGCTACCAGGAGGATGTTTATCCTTAAATGCTTGATATGCAGTTGAGAGACGAATCTAAAGTCTCTGTGGATTTCCTAGTGAAAAGATCCTCACCTCATAAACATGAAAAAAATTCTACAAGGAATGACATGTATTGGCTGCCTTGCCAACAGTCTTGTTTGCGAACATCAAAGCTGCAAACAAAAGTATCTTCGTATCACTATAAATTATTTCTATAGATTTTGGTAGGCCATACAAATTCTGATCCCAAAAAGAACTGGAGGATAATGGTCTAATACAACCAGTTCAGAATAATTTCTCACCTCTTACATCAGCTTAATGGAAAGCCTACCTTAGGTACAGAAGTTGCATTTGGTTTGAGAAAACACAAAAATGCCAGCCTTGTTTTAACTGCACTACATAGATACTGTAGTGTGCTGGTTTAAAAAAAAATAAAATAAAATGTCACAATCTATTACAAGTCTTGGAAGGAGAATAAATAATATTTCCGCAGGTATACAGCATAGGTACAAGTATGTATTTTTAACACACATAGAGTTAGAATTTAACTACTGTATAGGTCTTATATCGTACCTTTAAACATATTGTAAAACAGATGTAGGAATTGTGGGCCACTAAAGGAATGGAGTTATATAGATCTTAGCCATGGGCATGACAATCGGGATGAAATTGCTTTCTACAGTCTGATAAAATCGTTTGTATAAATCCATTGCTCTTGTATTGATTAACTCAAAACATAAATTGTTGAGCTGGCCTTTATTTGCATAACTAATAAGCATTTTTTTTGAAAGACCAAGACTTTAGAAATGCTACCTGGTACTCAACATGTTGCTGTCACAAGAAAAAAAATGCACTTTTAAAACACAAAGCAGGGCCCTCCTGAAAAATCCCTAAATGTCTCAGATGATGGAAGTTACAATTTCTGAGATGACAGGTGGGACTGACAAACAGACACTGAGAATATGCTGCTCAAAGAGGTTGCCCTGTCATAGTTTCAGATATGACTCAAGAAAGGACAGAATGGCTGACCTACATCTCTTTAAGTACATTGATGAGTAGTTTAGATAAATGAGAATAAAACTTCTTTAATCTGCCAGAATGTTATTTGATTTCTTGATGTTTTAAAACAAATTCATTCTCTTTTGCTCCGACTGTTAAAACTAAGTTGCCTAGGTAACACAGAAAAGGAAAACTGTTACCATGCATCTGTGGTGCTCAGTGCGATTTGGTGATCTGACAAACAAATGTGGTCCAAGGAAAAGCAGGATTTCACTGCATGGTTAGATTTATTTTGCTGGGTGCTAAAGTCTGCAGAGCTGCAAAGGATGGAGAAATCAACCTTCTTCAGTCCAGTGTGGCTTTTATCTCACCCTAAATATAACGGTCTTAACATCCCCATTTTCCTTTTTATTACAAGTCCTTTTCTATGTTTAATCTCCTTCCAGTTTCTTAGCTGTTGATTAATCTTCTTTTTTCATGACACAGAGGAAAATCAATATAAAAACTTGATAGCTCGAATTCAGTTTTACTTCTGGAAAAGACTTAAAAAGAACAATAAATGAGGCTATAGGCTGAGGCTGAACACCACCCTGTCCTTGACATGCTTTATTTTTAGAAACTCCTGTTCTGGGCTTTGCTATTCGTACCTCAGATTTGATCTAATTGTTGAAGACAAAGAACTGCTCCGAACATCTCTCAAAGGGATAATCTCTTATGCTGAGAAAATCTTTAGACTTAATTAAGACAGTTTTATAATTTCTGTGGACTTCCAGAGTGGCATAAAAAGGCCCTAATAACGCTCAGAAACTCTTGCTATTCTAATGCAGTGATATCAAGCGAAGGTTTATTTCAATGATGGTGACAACCCTCTTCAAGTGGGACTTGTTTTAGATAGAGCTGTGGATTATTCCTTTATCTTCTGTAGATATAACTCGAAAACTAACTGTACAAATAATTATTTTACACCTTGAAAGTGGTACTAAATTCAAGACCATGATTTAGCTGTCATTTAGAAAGTATAAATATCCTTTGAGTTTATCTCTTATAAAGCTTTTTTATTTTTATAACTGTTTAACAAGAAATGTAAAGATATGTATCTGATCAAAGAAAGCCCCCTGATGTTTTATGCAATGTGACTGCCTTTGACTAGAACAAAAAATAGATCTGAAAGTACTTTAATCTGTTGAAAGCACGACTGTTCTTACAGTATGCATCAGATCTCAATTGTTTGAAGTGATTTAGGCTTCTCTCATCTGACTTGACATTGTTTTACTCCATTGTTCATCTATTTAAGATAAAAGAAAATAATTACTATTTTAAAGTTAACATAAAGAAAGTAGTCATGATTAACACCAAAGGTTTCCAATTCCTTGTATATAGGTTTTCTGGATGCTTTTTTTGAGTGGCTCTGTGTGTATTTTTTATGTACAGTTATATATTTAAGTTAAATTACTAGTATAATACATTATGGTATTAAAGAACTGGAGGGCAATCCTGTATAAACGTCCAAAACTCTTTCAGGTACTCAGTTTGGTTTGCAAATTTGGGCTTGGATTCTTGCAGAAAGGTGCTCTGTGAAACTTACTAGTGTTTTCTGCTCTTGACTGGAGTTTACACACTGATTGGGCAAGAAACCTTCAGTAAAATGGAAAAAAGTATGGACTTTACAAGCTTATTTTCCACTTGAGATTGCTCAACAATTCTTGACCCGTAATCAGTGTCTATTTTACTGTTTTTCAAGAAGAGGAATTTGGAGGCCTTTGCCTTCCAGCTTGCCATATGGACTGCCAAATCACTGATGTGCAGTTGTGAGACTTTCTTTGTATTTTTGTATGAATGTCTGTACAAATTCCAAGGAGTCCTACTTTCTGAAAGATGGATTTAATATGTGGGCACTTTATTTCCACTCGTTGGTCTAATACCCATCTTATCTCTACTGCTCCTACCTCTCCCAGGGATCTAAAGCCAAACCTGTCATTTCTGTTTGCTTTCCATCTTTTCTGACTAGGTCTTCTGGTGTAACGTGCCACACAAGCAGAAGCTCCTGTGCAGCTTCCCTGGTGGCCTTAGGTGTTTGACTCAATGCCACAGTCTAAAAACCTGAAGCGTTATCTTCCACCTTGATATCCACCAGCTGAAGTGCAACTTCCTTTTTAGATTGTGTCCTACCACTAGCAGAGGGGGTTGCTGGGAGGAGAGTAATAGAAATAGCATGGAGGTTGCACTACTGAGGGCTGCAAGAGGATGTGAGGGGACACTTAGGCCAGTGTGGTTAAATTTACCTGGGACTTGGCTACATCCCCACTGATGTCATCCTGCCATGGATCCTGGAGGAGTTGTCCTGTGTTGCCAGTAAGACAGAGCTGCTGTTATCTCCTGCTTTTCATGTTACAGTTGATTTTGGGTCATAATAAGAACTAGATACACTGCTCATAAAAAATCACCTCCTGCTTCTTGAGGCTCTCTCTTTCTTCTTCATTTTCCCCATCAGCCCTTCATTTGAAACACTTCTTGACAAATCCTTCCTTGAAATTTGTACCCTTCAGTGAAAAGTTCTGTTCTCAAAAGATCTGCAGTGAAGAAAGACATTTTGCCAAATGTCCTGATTTGTTTTGCTCTATGTTTGCTCCTTGGGTCTATATCTTAGTGGCCTTTAATCACAGACCAATGCCCTACAGAACAGTCTGCAGGGTCTGTGTCTGCCCGACACAGGGACACTGCCTCCTGTTTCACGACAGTGGTTTCGTGTGTGGACAATGACTTGTTCATATCCAGTCTTTGAGCGATCCCAATCTGGTTATTGCTGACATCAAAGGAAAAGACCTATTTTTGGTACAGTTGCGCTAGCTGGAGTCCACCAACTTGGCCAGTCCTAGCTGGTAAGTATTAGTCCTCCTCTGTGTAACTGCCTATGTAAGGACTTTCTGACCTGCCTCAATCAAAATCTTCTCTAACTTAAGCTATCTGTTTTGTTCCAGGTCTTTGTTAAATTATATGGGTTGGAAAGAGAGAACAGATAAGTATTGGGGGATAAAAATGTCTTCAGTTGCACAATTATAATACAAAAAAGAACATATGAAGGGCAGTTAAGTTTCCTTCTCTGCACCTCGTCTAGGGAAGTAACCCATGGCTCCTCCAGTGAGCTTTAACATTTCTGTTTTGATCTACTTTAGCTATGATTACATGGTGTTTTTAACATGGGAATTCTTCCCAATCAGGAAGTAATTATAATCACAGTCTGAAACATTTAATGGAACAACAATCACATTTTAATTTATTTTTTGTTGCAAGCATATGTTTCTCTCCTGAGTTTTGAAAGATGTTGCTATACTTCCTCTTCAATCACAGAAAGGAATGAGCCATGACATTTCTTTTTAATGAAAATGCTGATCTACTCTTTATCTTCATAGAGCTAAATGAAAAGTTTCAAAGTCTGACTTGGTTGAATACATTTATAGTTTACCCTGTGAAATGTAGTACTTGTGAGAAGTTTGATATATTTTTTCATGTTTAGGTTGATTTTTAAAAGCAGGGGAGAGCTCAGCCTGCTTAGTATTTAATCTCTTCCTAGGTCTTCACTGAGTTGTGATAGATGGTTTTATATGGTCAGAAAAACTGAGTGTTGAGCAGTGAAGCATGTCTGTTAGGGATGTTTAAAATGATCCTTTCCTGCCAAAAGGGAAGCAGTGTTCAGGTTTATAGAAGGGGATGGATCATCCAAGATGACAACTCCTGCATGGTTTATTGTTTGGGTATTTTTTTCTTTTTTCTAAGGTCTTCCAGGACAGTTCCTGTTCTTCTTTTTTTTTTTTTTTTTTAATAATGGAGAACAATATATTATAATATAGAGATAAAATCTGGTTTTCCCAGCAGTCCTTCAATGCAAGTTTTTGGTTATTCTCTCCCTCTCTTTCAGAAAAAACATGTCACTGACAGCTCTCTCTCCCATCCTTCTCCCTTGCTGGTGCTTCTTGGAAAGACAGTGGGAATCAGAAGGATGGCAAAGTCCGTCCTCTGTCCACATGCCCTTCTCATCTGAACCAACTTTGGGATCTGGGACACCCCAAGACACGTTCTTTGCTTCATGTCTTCCTACTCTGTACCTCACTGTGGACAAGGAGGCAATGGCCAGCTCCTCTAACAGTGACACCGAATCTCTCAGATGAGCCAGTTTCCTTAAGATGTTACATAATTGGTTTGAAAACGATATTTAAGTGTTTCACAGTAGAATACATTAGTGCAACATCATTTGCTCAGGGACCAATGTGAAGAGTGCTATCTAATACCTAATGTTAGTTGGCTTAGTTGTTCACAGAGAGTGGGTTTTCAATAAACAAAACATTTACTATGATAATGATACAGCAGACACACACTGTGCCAAATGACTGTTAAAAATAATTTGTCGTTGGCATGGGAAAATTGCCATTTGTAAGTTGCATAACAATACTGCTTTTAACAGTACCCAAAGTACTTGAGATTGTCTGGTTTCCGTTCAAATAAGTGCTTTCATAGCCAATTATCAAATATTAACTGGGAAGGTGAAAAAAAAAATTGTATGTTTTGTATCCTTCTGGCTTAAATTTCAGAGCTTCCACACTTAAAAAGAATTTAATAAGATGAACTATCAATTTAGAAGCCTTACAGAAGTTTTAAATCATAACCAGTAAAGTCAGTGCAACAGGGAGAAAAATCCCTCCTGCAAGTTCACAATCCTTCCCTCCCGCTTATTTCAGCATACTTCCATTTAGAAACTTTTTTTTGGTGTAATTTAAATTCTTTATGAATCAATTTAAACTAATTGCAACAACTTGGGGTACTACCTTTAGAGGAACATGTAGGTTTTAGTATCTCTTTTTATTTGTTCAAAATTTGTCCTTGAATCTAAACTTTCTCATCAAGGAGATATGTCACAATATGTTTTAGACTTTCAAAATTCAAAGAAAAGCTTATTTTTCTAATTTTTTCAGTTCTAGCAGTTTTAACTTGCTTTAGGTTATTTCAGTTTTTGTCTCTTTGTTGTCTACATAATGATAAATGTTTTCCTTCCTTTTTGTTCTTTCCTCTTTGTCTATATTAAATTCTGCTATAGTAGATTTTATTATTTGTGTATGTTGTCAGGGTAGCTTTTCCACTAGATGTGGTTGGAAGCAACTAGAAGGAGAGTCAGCCAGACTGGGTCCCTTGATAGCCGTTTTATCAACACTGTACTTTCAGTTAGTGATGCATAGTTACAATACACTGGCTCTTTAGATGGCAAGAAGAAATCTACTAGTTCCTTGAAGATTTTCCCTTGCTGGAAAAAAAAGAAGTATAAGCACATAAGCAATGTAGCTCTGTAACCACTTTCACACCTCATTTACTGAATAATGGGAACAAAAGCTCTTGTACCTTTTCAAAGTTTCAAGCTATGGTGTTTTCTATCCTATCAAACTCCAGTTATGGTGTTGTGCAATTCCTAGTTCACGTAATTGTTGCTAGCTAGAATGAGACAAACTATTGTACTTTCCTGCTTTTCTGTCTGCTTTCTGGTTCAATCCTGGTGTCACATCCACCAACACAGTAATTCGCATAACTTCTTGAATATCGGGATGTCAGAACATCAAAAGATCACCACCAGTGGAAAGACGACATTTCCTAGATGCATGCAGATCTCATCACCACACCCAGAAGTGGTAGGCAACCAGAACAATCAGTCTACGCATATGTAGACCAAATCTAAGGTATGCTCCCCTCTAATGGTAACAAGACAGTACTTACATATACATGTAGTAGTACATACATGGGATAGCAGCATGATCTGTTCTGCCCCTCCAGTTCTGAAGAAACAATGATGTGCAGTTTCTTATAATTTTAGATACCCAGTCTAGAGGTAGCTCCAACTTTGCGGTGTAGTTTGTATAGTCAGCTTTTATGCATAGATGAATTATGTGATTTCCTGCTTGAGGTTAATTGGTTTGCAACAGAAGTTTTCTCTTTTCTTCGATAGTATGTCCATTTAAGTTGCTGTCGTAAGTGTCTCTTTCTTAAATAACCCGTTTCTCTTTTGAGTATCCATTTTGGTATAATTTTCTTCAGATATATGTCAATACTCTTTTAAGACATGATTGTGTTCCTCCTATCTCCAGATGGGGTTCTACATGTCCTTAAAACATTCCTGTTCATGCATACATTGTTACTTCAGGATTTTTATATTTTTCAACCCCGAAGATTCAAATTGTATAAGCATAGATAAAAGAATATAATTTGGTATAAGTATATTGCATAGATACAGATGATATAGATATATTACACATATAACACCTTTCTAAGTCCTTGTTATTCGCATCTTAACAAGCATCTGGTTATGGCAATGTTAACAATACTTATTAGATGCCTTTATTGAAATTCATTTGACTTTCTTCAGACTACAAAAGCCTTTCACAGGCTTCCTGCCTATCCTGCTGTGCTTAGCTACAGAAGTGTCTTGCACCTCTCTCTCCAAGAATAAATATAAATCTACCAAAGAGGTAGAGAAGATTTTTGAACTGCATGGCTTTGCACGTAAATCATAATTCAGCTAAGTATCACCAGTTTTGCTTATTGTTTCTACATAACTCCAGAGGAAGAACTTGGAGAAAGTAAAAGTGCCTTTATGTTGGACAGGTTCAGCCGCTTTCATGGAAGATGACACTTCATTGTAGAAAGAGTCACTACAAACCATGGCAAAACTGCCAGACCACCAGACTACTGTCTAACTTGCAATTAGTAATATATAGAAAGAACGGTTTCATCACAATAATTTGTCATAAGAAGTCTAATTTTTAAAGTCTGGTTTTGGGAGTTAATGTACTAATCCAAATCAGTACCGCTGTTAGAATCTGACCTCACTCCAGTAATTGTTACTAGCAAGTACATATTTCTAATATGGCCATATTAGTTCTACACATAGCACGTATTTCTCTCTTAAGTGTTATTGCTTCTCTTCTACGTTAAGTTTTGCACTAGTATTTGCTGCTGTCATGCAGTAAATTAACTTTCTGCTATATATTAACAAAGCTGCAATACTTGATGCCCTGGGCAAATCATGATGTATCTACACTCAAAGATCAGGGTGGCAATGAATGATGACTGCTTTGCAAAGCAGAATGTCAAATTGATTACGTATTGCAGTAGTTGGAATATAAAGAATCATACTAAAAAGACATAATACTTTATGTTGTTTTGCCCTACGAGAATATTTTTTTACAAGTGAGGTAGAGAGGTTTCTGATGGGATTAATAGCTCTACAGATGACATGAACTCAACAGCAAGGTATGCCAAATTCTGTCCTTGTCCAATGAGAAATCACCTGTCTTTGGAGTTTACTGTTTTCATCTCACTCTAAAATGGTATTTGCTTTTGTACAAAGGGTGATTCACCCCGTTGTGTATATGTGATGATACACTGAGATGGATAGCTTTTGATCTGCATAGAAAGAACTAACGTAACTCTTAAAGTCAAATTAAGTAGTTAAGGACTTTAGTCACCCTAGTGTGCCTTGCAAAGTCAGGTTAGCCTACACAAGTTTTCACTGAGGTCATTGACTAAACTCCAGAGACCTCAGCAAAAGCAGAACTTGACACCTCACTTGGGTGAAACTAAGACTGGACCAAGGGGGCTCTCTGCCTCTGTGACAGCAAGACAATTCTACCTTTTTTGAGATCCTTTGTTCTCCACAAGACCTAGTTCTTGAAGATAGGAAAACAAATGCTTATCCAGAATCCCTCCAGATCCAGAAAAGCAAACAATATATTTTTAAGATAGCTATTTATTTTCTCTCTCCTGGAATATTCCAGCAAATTCCAGCAGTTGAGCTTGTACAATCTCTTGAAGTCCTGGATTTATTTGTCTTATTTGGCATATATTCCCTGCACAAGTAGCCATCCTTACTCTTACATGATCCTGTTGAGGGTCAGTTAATAGATGGTTATGTAAGATTTTTTTTCCCTGATGTGATGTCAGTTGACAAAAGGATGATGTTAACACAGAACAGAGTGGAGATCTATGCCTAAATAAGAAGAAGCATTTTCATCCACCTTTGTAACTAGTTTCAGTAAACACTTTTAAGTTTCAGTAAACACTTTTAAAAAATGCAATATTAAAAATAAGGAGGGAAAAAGACTTTTTATAAATCATCTTTGGTCTGAATTTAGAGCTTTTTACACAAAGTAGCATAAAGTATAAAGCACAAGTGAATGGTAAAGTGGCACCAAATCCCTAGAGTAGGCCCACATTACATGTTTATGAAAATAATATGACACAAAGAAGCATCCATAGCTATGAATAATTAGTGGACCTGATTTGCATTTATACACAAAATCACCTTTAGACAATTTGAGGGCAACAAAGCAATTAGAAAAATTTTAGGTCTACAACAATGTAAAGGCACCTCCATGTAAATACAAATTGGAACCAATAGGGTTATCTTAGTTGGATTATCAACCAGAGCCTGAGCTTCAATACCCATTTTGGCTCTACTTCACGTTCAGAAGATGTTCCCCAGGGAAATATCAGAGTTATTTTTTGTAGGTATGGTGGAAGGCTGTCCCCCACCTCAGACCCAATTTAAATCTTCCATTTGGAGGGAGAGCAGATAACCAATGGCATGACCATTTGCTCCCCAACCTTTCCACATCTGTCACTGAATTTTTGTTGCAGCAATATGAATTTGAATGCATCTTTCACCCTTCCCACTGCCCTCTTACAACAACCCTATTTGTAAGAGATTTAGTAAGAAAAAGACATAAATATAGGTCAGGATACAGTTTAGCCAAAAGAAGGTGCTAACGTATCTGTGGAGTTGGTTAGCCAAAAGTGAGGAGGGAAAACATAAAATTTGTGATGATGTAAACGTGCTGCAAAGAGACATGCATTTTAAATAATGAAGGAGCACTTATATTTACCATATGACACTGAATGTAAACAATTTAACTTTTACAGATAACAATCAGCTTCTGTAAATGGATTATTAGATATTAGCAGCTTAGTGGTATATTTCAGATGTAAATAGAATAAATGAAAATATACTTTCATAATAACCTTTGAATTTTGCAATTATATTACAATTCCTGTGACTGGCCTCTCTTCCTGTTAAAAAAAAATAAAAATAATTGAAACAGCAAAAGAAAATACCAGAAGTTTTTAAGCAGAATGGGAGACAAACTGTACTTTTTGCCTAACAAGATTTACATGTTTACTTCAATTTATATTAGGTTAGATCTAGTCCCTAAAATCTTGACATTTTCTAGAATCATCATCAAATGACAGTGGTTAAATGTTGGGAGATGTATTCTGCTGGTGATAGTGCTGAAAGTATGGTTTGGTAGTGGTGATAGAGACGGAAAGCAATATTTCCCAGTTTTGCTAATAAAGAAACCCACAAGAATTCTTCCAGCCTGCATGTAAGCAAAAACTCAGTGCTGGAGGTATTTTGTTGTCTCTTTCCCCAACATATTTATGCCATAATCTGTGAATGTGCAAAAACTGTGAGGTGGGTACATATGCATTGAGTACAGTGCTCGAGGGAAAGGGGGAGGAAGCACGATAAATTATATTATTTTCCAGCAAAGGAGGATTTATCTGTAATGTTATAACCCCTGAGTATCTCACCTCATCCGTGAGTTTAGATGTAACACAGTTTTTGAAATCCTACTAAGTTACACATTTCCAAAAGACAAGTTTCCCCACAGTACTGGAGAATATTGCTGTCGCTTGTTGGCAGAGACTTGCAGACTCTCAAAATTACTATGGATCTGAGTTTTTCCTATGTCCTCTAAGAATCCTGCTGTCAAAAACTAGAGAAGAAAGTGTTAGTGTAACTTATTCACTCTGCCATTTACTTCATCTTCCCTCTCTACATTGTGAAATTATTTCTGTCAAACAGCAGATCCTTCAGGTTCATAAAATGCTTCTCCAAGCGTACATTTTACTTTTTAATTTTACCAGAATGCACTAATTTTAAAGCAGTTTAAAACATAATCTTGGAGAAATACTCCTCCCCTCTCACGCACTGCACTGAAGTGTATTTGTCTATCCAGTTCTTATTTATGATGACCAGGAACTGGTGTAGAGTCACAGTGCTGATAGGAAAAACAGGGAAAGCTTTCATAGAAAAGCAGTTTTTTCATATTCTCTTACCCACTTGCATTCTGGAGGCAGTCCTCCTTCCTGAACCCTCCAAACCGGTAGACTATTTAGAAATTGTGTCACGCATCGTTTGATTTTGCTGTTGATTTTCAAGTTAATGGTTTAAACCATAGGAGGTGACTTTCCAACCTTGTTCTCAAGATGGGATCATGTCCGTTGTAATCCTTTGTAGTGGGAACTCTGTGGGTAAAAGAAGTTTGTTTCCGACCAGTGAGGGGCTGAGGCAGGAAGAGCAAAGGGTGGTCCCCTCACCAGCCAAGCCTGTGCAGTGAGGCCTGACAGAGGCTGTGTGTTTGAGGATGCACAGAGTCAGGCTCATGTTATTTCAGTCTTTTTCTGCCATGTTGAGTTGTGACATGAGAGTGCTTGGAGTTTTAAGCATCTTTCGTTTGTGAAGCCCATCTGTAATTTTGATAGTGTGCCTAGTTATTCCAACAGGCAAATGAAAAAATGCAGCTGGATCTTTCATGTATGTTTTCATAACACCACTTCAATTGTTAAATGGTATAAGCACCTTGGACATTGCTGCTGTACTTCTTCTTTTGAAAAGAGGGAAAACATAACAGTTTCAGGATCTCATGATCCCTTACTCTCAGCAGATATGTAAAACCCAGAGCCAGTCACAAGCTAAATGGAATAAAAATTACAAGACAATTTTGCAGCATGATTCTGGTTTTTGCTTAGTTATTACTTTGACTGAAGGTTTTAATTAATTGTTGCATTTTTGAAAGGGGAGGTGAAAGAGCAGACAAACAATCTTGAATTATCTTAACTTTTAATGATGTGAGTGGTCAAATATTATAGACTGAGCTGTTTTGTGTCAGGGGCTCACAACTTTTCCAGATTCCTGGCCTACACTAAGAGCAGAAGTTCTATGTATTTAGCAAAACAGCTACTTGCTAAATTTGACCTAAATTCAAATATAAGTCATGTACCTGTATTTTCCTGCAAATCTGTGTGTTAAGCCAGGCTGACAAGGTTCAGGTGGTGATAGTTTTACACTTTTTACTTTCTTTCAGCAGGTGTGCAATTAACTACTGTTATTTCTGTTTTGTTTACTTTACAAACATATCAATCTTTAAATGTAACATCTAGTGATAAGTATAACTAAAAATGCTTCTACAGTTTCATATTAGGCTTTGGTAGGATGCACAGAAACTACCTTCCACACCTATATCCCTGTCAGCATTATTAATGGCAGAAAAAAAATTGTGCAGAACAAATGTTTGCTTTTCCTCATTATCCCCCACAGGAATTGTTATCACAAATGGGCAACAGAAAAGGTATTAAGCATCAGAAAAGAAAATGTGGTGGGATATCTTGGGCTTTAAAACTTGTATATTGCAGAGTCTAAAATTACTCAAGAGCATATTTTTCCTGACTGTAAAGGGTAGAAACTTTTCCATCTGACTTTTCATAGACCAAGTCAAATGCTTATAATAGAAAATGAACATAAATTCTTAAATAGTTTGGGAATTGAAAAGATTGATTTTCTTTACATATATGGCAATTCTGTGAGATAAAGAATCCATAAATCATAAACATGCACTACTAGAAATAGTGCATAGTATTTTCTTACAATGGTATTTCCAGTAATTGCAAAATGAAAGCAGAATGATGTATAGAATTTAAATCAAGAAGTGTTATTAGACTTTTCAAATAAAATTATGGCTGAATAATACTCCTTCAATTCCACCTTAGGACATTTATCCACTTCATTTAAATATTCTTACTTTTTGGAAAAGTATAATTGTCTGCATAAGTTGATTTATTTCTTTTTAATTACTGTGGGTCTCTGGCAAGTTTCTGCTTGATACCCTTAGGGTTTTTTAATCAGAAATTTTGGAATTTGCCTGAGTATATGTTGCATTATACCTATCTAATTTCATTATGATTTATGAGGGAGGAAAGAATGACTCTTTTTTCCTGTGTGCTGTAGCTCTCCTTGTTGCACTCTGCTCCTCTGCAGACTGTTCTGGAACAGAAACACATACTTCGTCTGCTTTGCACAAATGAAATGGAGTGCTAGAAAATCCATGTGGGAAATAAGCAATATATATGGACAGAGAGACATTTGTATAGGCTTATAGGTAGTATAGAGTCCTACATATTAGATAGTATTTTATCTGATTTGGAAAATAATAATGGTGACAGTTCATGTCAAGAGTCTTCTGTTGCTGTTGATTCAGAAGTAATTGTAACTGTAGAGCTGATTTAGACCCATACTTGTGAATACACAGAGAGAGCAGTTTGTGTCCTTGACATTTTTATGATCTTTTGAGGTCAGGTGCAGGTGTCTGTACTGGGAGACAAGGGGGTGAAATAGTAACCAAAAGCTGTTAAAAAGACATTCTGACATTTTTATTAGATCCAAATATGTCAATTTCTTTTAAGAATTAGTGCATTTTATATAATGCCATATTATTCACAGGTCATTGCTGTTCTGCTTCCTGAGGTCTTCTAATAGAGAAAATCATCTGCTATTGGTACCAGGCAACCACAGACATGTGGTCTTTACGAACAGTCGACAACTTCCAGCTGGTTGCAGCTGCAAAAGAGTAGCAGTTACATTTCTGATTATGTTTTAGTTAATCCTTAAAAGTAAAAGGAGATGCATTTCTCCCGATATAGTACAAGATTAGAGAATAACGGAGCAGCAAAGTATGCAACAGTAGTGTGAATCCCAGAAAAGTCTGGGGAAGAACTGTGTGTGGGAGCGAGATAGTGTTTTTGGAGCAGTGATGTGAACACATTGCCTGCTGCTGGAGCACAACACAGGAGGTGTGCCAAAAGGAGCTTGTCTTCTAGCTGCAATCAATTAAGGAATTAAAGAAAATAGAAAAAAAAAAAAACAACTTGCGGTCCATCACTGAAAGTGGCCCCAGTTCAATGGAACTCTAGAGCAGATATGAAAGTGTTGCTTTTATTGGAAATCATTTGAGATTCTGTCTTTTGTGCTAAGTTTAATAGTAGCAACAGCTAAAAAGATGTGAAAATAGTATTGCCATCTGGGTGAATGCTGTGTAGTTTTCAAATTGGTCTTGCTGGTGGTTGCTTGGTCTCTCCAGCTCTTTTCCTGTAGTGAATCTCCACGTTCTTAAGTTAATTATATGCAGTGTAGAGATTTTAAAGGAATTATTGGAATTCAAATATTTGTTCTGCTTAGCAAACTGGATAAGTTTGTCCTCCCCACCCTTCAAGTAGAGCTCATTGGAAAGAAGATACATGAGGGAAGATATTCACTGATGATATAATATCAACAAGGCTGAAGAAACTTAAAATTTAATATTAAGTATGTATATCTCAAACTGATGTGCCATTATCTGCAGGAGGGGTGATGTGCACTATTGTGACCAACCCCTGAGTGGAGCTACTGAATTTAAAGTGCTGTATCAGACCTGGCATAAGAACATAGTGACAAAGCCCAAAGGTTCATGAAAACAAGTGTATAGCAAAGTCATATGCATGTCATGCCAGGAGATTTAGTAGGTATGTACACAGTGCATTATTACAGATCTGGTGGGAGACTTCATATCTGGGAAGGTAAAATGAGTTAATCCAGCATAAAGTTTGAAAAAAACCTTTTTAATGTGCAAAGTTAATTTCCATATCTTGGGTTGTGAGAGGTGATTTTCCTGGGTAAACAAGAGGGAAAGCTATGACACTTCTGCTGCCCTGTGTGTGTCTTACGATGATGATACAGACCTTGCTCATGTGTTATGTAGTTTACTTTCAACTGGCATGTGAAAACCTGGAGCAAACTTTATGATCAACTTCAGAAAACATCTGTATGGTTTCTGCTTTACAGGATATATTCAATTTAGGTTTGTATTCTGGAATATATTCTATGAAATGATAAACCTGAATGTAGATCACAGGATAACTCAGGCTGGAGGGGACCTCAGGAGGTCCCTACCCAACCTCCTGCTCAAAGGAGGTCACCAGGCTATTCAGGGCTTAATACAGATGGGTCTGGGAAACCTTCAAGAGTGGTGATGGTCCAACCTCTCTAGGCAGCCTGTGCCATGGCTGGGCTGTCCTCATGGAGGGAAAACTGTTCTTTGCCTTCAACCTGAACCTCCCTCGTTTCAGCTGAGGCCTGTTGCCTCTTCTCTCCCCCCCAGGTGCCTCTCAGCGTGCAGCACCTCCCCAGGGAGCTGAGAGGGACAACGTGGTTGCCTTGACAGGCACTGTCCATCATCCCATCTGAGGAGCAGAATGGGTGAGCCAGCAGCACCAGGTCAAGGTGAGCTTTGGTGTTGCTAACACCACCCCTGCATGCCTGGGCAATGTTCAAGATGTCCTCGTTTGTAGACTCCCTGCTTCCAGACCCTGCATGCCCTCTTTTAGTGTAGGAGCCCCATCATGAATTCCCAGTTTAGCCAAATAAGTCTCTTGACAGATTCACATTTTCCTGAGTTTTGGTGTGGACCATTCTCACCCTTGGACAAAGCTGACCTTAAAGCTCTACCAGATTTCTTGACCTCTTTCCCTCCCTTCAGAGTTGCTTCCTGTGAGATTTCACATACCAGTTCCTTGAATAACCTGAAGTCTTCTCTGCTGAAGCCTGGGCCTGTGCTCTGCTAGTCTCCTTCCTCTCTCTCCCCTCTGGATCGTAATCCCCACTGTTTCATGATTTTTCAGCCAAGGCTACTTTGGATTATCACATTCCCAAACACAGCTTCCTTGCTGGTGAATAGCCAACCCAAGCTGTGCATCAGCTCTGCTGGCCACTCCATGACCAGTACCAAAAAGTTATACCTGACACCCTCTGCAAATCTTCTTGACCACTTGTGTCCCACCATGCTGGGTTTCCAGCAGATAGCAGGGAAGTTAAGGTCCCCTACAAGAACCAGGGTCAAAACTTCTCCAGGTTATTTAAGGAAGGTTTCTTTCATTTCCTCACCCTGATCAGGTGGTCCCACCACAGTTCCACTCCCACTGGCATCTCCTCTGCCTCTGACCCTTGTCTGTCACCCAGCCATCCTCCATCCCTTAGCAGAGCTGTGACATCCAATCTGCTCCCTCACAGGAGGCCAGCTGCCCTCCTCATTGTTCCTGCCTCTTTTCTGATGAGCTTGTGTCCATCCTTCACTCCAGTCACGCAGTGTTCCACCCTGTCCCTGTTACTCCAACAATGTTGTGGCTTGGCAACTGCACCGGGAACTGCGGTTCCTCCTGCTGACCCTCCAGGCTCTGTGTGTCCATGGACACATACACAAGGCAGCCCTTTGCCCTGACCTGTAATTCCTCAAGTCTTTCTTGCTCCTGTGGCTCTGCATTCTTTTGATACGTGATGACTTCAGCTGAATGCCAGTTCTGTAGTGTGATGTGCAGTATCTGTATTCACACTTGTGAGGGACAACTGGTTTGTGACATGATGTAGTCATTAGCTATTGAGTTCAGTCAAAGTATAAAATGAAACAACAATTAAGATTTATGAAACAATTGTCTTACAAAAGCCTATTGAAAAGGAAGAGCAATAATAAAAAAGCTGAACTGTTTGGTGCTGTGACAACTGAAGATTTAGCTGCAGGTAAAATTATTGTTGGTGGGCTGGAATTCTAAAGTTTTAATGTTCACTCTGCTTTCACCAGGTGTCACAAATGAGTTTTTCTGCACACCTGACCTTCTTTGTAATGAGATGGTGTCAGTTCCTTGCATATAGCTTCATTTGCTAATGAAAACCACGTTTGGTGTGACACTGTTGATAATACATGACGGAGTGATGCCTCACTGCCATTCTCTGGCTTTCCTATTTGAGTGAAATACTGACTAAGATGATCTGAGCTCCTCTGTTCCTAGATGAGTCCATGTGCAGTTGGGATACTTTCAATTATAGAATAATGAGAGCTTTGAATTCTTGCTCCGGACTAGTTATTAACGTTGGTATCACACTGTGATAAAACCACATTTTTAATCTTACAGTACTTAAGGTATATAAAGCATCACTGCTGTTTGAGGTTTACTGGCTTCCCACTGCTCAAGTTCACTTTGTCAGCAGTAGAGGAAAGTCAGCTTTGAGTTCACAGGTAAAATGGAGAGAACTGGAAGAAGTGATTGTTGTTCAAAGGTCTTCTGTTGGCCAGGGGAAAATTACAGAGTAAGTACAAATTGTCTGCCTTGTTTAAATTTAAAAAACCCAAAATAACCCCTGCTCCTGAGATCTCAGTAACATAAAGGAGTTATAGAAACATTGGTATTAGTTAAGAAATTATTAAGTCTTATCTCTTCACCAGTTAAGGTTATCTTAGGTTCCCGTGGCTAGTATTTAGACCTTAACTGCAGGGGTTTTTTTCCCCAGGAAATGTAGGAAGAGAAACAATACTTAAGATCAAGAATATTATGGTCTGGACATGGGAGAGCTGAGCTGAGGTAGGACTTCCTCAACTCGGCAGCTTAGGTAGCTTGTGTTTTGGGTTATCCAACTTGTGCTCAAGCCATTAAAGCTCTTTCTGTTTTTCCCTTGCTCCAAAGGCTTTCTGTCAATACATTTTTGCTGCAGGAAGCTTTGGCTAACCCTTTTTTTTGAGTTTTGCAAAGCAAAATACATGATCTGAACCTTCACGGCAAATTAAAAGATGAACTCATCTGCTGGCAGTGGCTTAATTTTACACATTGGTAGAGGCTCAGGGAAGGTGTGACTGTGCCAGATGCACTGTTTCCATTTCACACCTTGACATCTGTGAGCAAAAAGGTTAATATACTGATGGATAATTAGGTATTTCAGCACCAGCACTTCACTAGTTAGTAACAGCTTTTTATGAAATTACGTAATTTCACCACCTCTGCCTTTCTTTTTTTGACAGCCAGTGTTAGAGCCAGATTCTTTGCTGGTGTACACAGGATTTAAAAATTTTCTAGTTACTCCAGTTTACACCAGTGGAGGGTGTGACTTTGGCAGCTTCTCTTTAGTGCAACCCAATTACATTTACACAGGCAGCAATTTTCTCTTCACAAATCACCTGATCTTGTCAAGCATGTTCATCTTTGACCAGAATCTGCTCCCCAAACCTCCATCTCCTTAAAAAAAAAAGTGATTATAAGCATAATTTTATATACATTCCTTGCACAGGAAGGGTGTTTCCCCCCAGGCCATGCAGAGAAAATTGGGGAATGGGACATTGCAGCCAAAACAAATATATTCACAAAGCAGGTAGGAATACAGAGTTTTGGTGCAAGACATGCGGTGGCCTTCAAACATGATATCTCAACTGTTTTCTGTAGGAGGGGTTTTAAATTTATATATTGTTTTATGCAAATTGCCATCCATTTCATGGATGGACTTCTGGACTGTGAGAGTTATTATATTCATTATAATAATATCTATATTATTATAGTGAACTCACACCATTATAGATTTTCAGATTGTGCTGACAAATACAGACACATCTTTTCAACTGAAAGAAACAGAAGACATGGATCCATCCTTCAGCTGACTTTGGAAATCTAAGTACTATGTTTGATTTAGGCTTGAAATAAAGAATGTTCATTTTATTGTGTTTGTTTTAATAAAACTTTTCCTCAACAAGCTTTTGACATGGATATTTAGAAAAAAGCTTTGCTTGTCTTTGCAGAAGATGACATTGTTTGAGCAGATGAGCTACCAGATCCTTTCTCATTCCTAAATACTGCTGTAGTTGTATGTCCAGTGTGTCACTGTATGATACATGTGCAAATTATCTCTGAGGAATTCACTCTGATTTTCAGCAGCTTCAGAAAGCACATTTATGTGTTCATTTATCTGGCAGCACATATCCAGAAAGATTGTTAGTCAAGTAGAAATGTCTCTCTGATAAAATTTAGATAAATAAAACTTGGAGAGGAAACTGAAGAAGAGCTTCCCTGAGAAACAACAAACTCTTGGAAACTTCCTCTTTGAAAAATGCAGAATAACATCAGAAACCAAAAGAGAGAAAGTTTTTATGATGACTCCAGCATGACTCCAGCTTTCATCTTTACTAAAGGATAATATATTCACACTATCCCGTTGTCTTCCCTTAGAGGGAGTTTCAGAGATGCCTGAGGAAGACTCCTACTGTCTCTTAGCTCTAATTTCAGTGCTATACTAAAATCATACCAGGCTGCTATCCTAGTTTGAGTCTTTTGAATATCCAGCTTGAGAGTACTGTGGGTGCACAGGAGCAATGAGTTTAGAGATGGGAGCAGGAGGTCTTCAGCTTCATCACATCATACCCTTGGAAAAATATCTGCTACCCTGAACCATGTGGAGAGAGAGGGGACACTCATCTGTATTCATGTTGGATATCCTAGTCTATTTGCAAGTTTTGGTATACAAAGAATGAACTATAGAGCTTGTAAGGGACTATTTAAATCAGAATGGATGAAATGTACAAGAACTGGGAAAATGGAGCTTCCTCATTCCCTGTATTGCAGAGGAGGAAGGAGGTGGAGATGGACTACCAGATGGACTCAGTGCCATGACAAATCCCTGGAGAGATCAGCTTCAAAACTGATGTCAAGTTTCCTGAGTATAATATTTTATAATAATAAAAAGATCAACAGCTTTTGTTGGAACTGAATATATGTGTATATACATATAAATTAGGCAGTTGGAGATTGCTGTGATGGAGGGCTTCAAAGACTGAAAAAGCAGGACAGTACTAAATTCAGTCATTAATGACACACCCCTGGCGAGCGGACAGTTCTTACACAATATTGATCAATGCTATATTTACAAAGCCATTATTCTTTACCGCTAATGTTCTAAATTAACTGTTAGTAAACAAGACCAGGGAGGCAATGCCATCTTGTATTGTTGGCCGTGGCCCCTGGTGGTCCTTGAGGCTGAGGTCCAGGTGAACAAGGTTGAGGGTTCATCAATGAGAAAAGGCCAATCTGAAGTGGGTCATGATCTTCCTTCTCCCATTTTTCTTGCTGATGCCTGCAGTTTTTATGCTGTTATCCTCCTCCTAAAAAGGAGAAGGAGTTTCTAATGCTTATCTTGTTTTCTTTTTGTTTTCTATCTGTCTTTCCTGTGAATTTGGCAGTCTATAAGTAGTCCCCTGTGCTTCTCTCATCCTTTTTGTGACAAGTTTTCCTGGGTGCCTCCTATGCTCAGCTACACGCATCTGTCTTTACCCTTTTGGTATTTACCCTGCTTGCATACTTGTGCATTGTGTGTGGCTATATCATTACAGTGTTACAAAAATATATGTATATCATGGGCAGTTACACTAGTTTAGTATCTTTATTTCTGGATTCAAGGCAAGCTAATATTAATTATATCTGGGCTATTAGTATTTGCATCCTGAGTGGTAAATTTATAATGGATAATTATCAGACACCTCTAATTTGGCTACAGTTTCTTAGTATTGATTTGGGAAGCACTGTGATAAACGTTATTTCTTACAGAAAGGAAGCAGTTTGTCAACTATTTGTCTCATATGTGAGACAGATAATGCTTACTCTATGTATAGGTTGGTGAGTTGAGTTTTAATTGCTTTATATGCATTAAATTGGCGTTTGAATGTTTGTAGCCATCAGATCAAACTATTATTTGAGTATTTAAACTAGGAAGTAAAATATACATTTGGGCAGACACACTTATGTGTATGCTTGGTCTTTCCAAATAGGATATACTCAGGAGTGAATCCATAGTCCGTTGACAGCCCAGTCTTGTAAAAGAGGACCAGACTTTGTCTGGACCTGTGTGGGATTTCATGTTGTTTTTCTTTTAAAACCACTAGTTGCTATTTTAAAACCATTATGTTGCTATGGCTACTCCCTCAAAAAAACCAATGCATTAGTATGTTTTAAACTAAGTGTTTTCCCCTCTTATTTGAAATTCTATTGTATTTTTCTCTGGTGTGGGATATTTTTGGAAGAGGTTTGCATTAGGGAGGACTTCAAGACCTCTTAGTGTAACAGATTAAGATTTTTAGCATTTAGCTGTCCACTTTACCCTTTTAATGGATTTTATTCACTCTGTAATTGAGTGATAGGAGGGAATGAGCATTTGTGTCCTGGCAGTTTCAATTCACATTCTGATATTACTGATAAATTAAGCTAGCGTACTAAAATGCAGGTTGGCAGAGCTGAGTTGCCTGGTACATATTCTTCCAGGATCAGAACAAACTACTGGACTTCAGAAGTTGCTAAAGAAAAAAGTAATGCTATATGATAGACTAGGCACTAGCTCTAAAGCATATTTTTGGTTCCAATAATAGTCTAGACTAATATCTAATGCTCCAGAATTTTTTTGGTGTGTCAGTGTTGTCAATGGCAGCTAGTTTGGCATTAGCTAGCAGCAGCAAATAGTTGTCTTGAAGCACTATTGCCAACACTCCCTAAAGATTTGCTAGTAGCTAGAAAGGATGAGTGAAAAGAGATGCTTAGCAGGGTGGGCAGTGGGCAAGTGTCTCCTGCATGGTGATCACAATGAGAGAGCAGCTATCAGAAAACCAGGCATTTCATTCCTGTCTGGTGATAAAACCGAAGTGTCCTTGAGTGCTGCAATTTCCTTATATGGTTTGCTTTCTTTTTACTCCCATAGTGGTGATGACTGGATGTAGCTTCAACTTGATACTAGTAGGTCTTTAAGAAAACCAGTGTTTCATGGAAAATCCCTCTCTTGACTTCCTTCTGAAATAAGAGCAGCAATAATAATAAAACAAATAAATTTCATTTCTCTGTTTTATTTACCGCTACTTTGTCCAAATCAACATTTTTTTATTAGTGCTCAGGGCAAAAGGAATAATGCCAATAAATCATATAATATTTTCTTTGTTATGAGAATGTTACAGGAGAGGCTGCTATTGCTGACACTGTCAGTCCTTAGTGGGGCTCACAGCATACGTCTGACCTGCAAAACATCCCTCCAGTGGATTCAAAGGATGATCTCCCTCAACCCTCTCTGTGTGAAGGTGGGATCTCCTCTCCCATCTTGCCAGACATCAGTTTAACAAGATGACTGTACTAAAGATCACCCTCAAATGTGTCTTGCTCTCCTTTTCCTCTCCCAACAGGGAGAAGGTTAACGAGCTCCTGTGCTAACCACAGAAATACTCTCAAAAACTTCCAAAGTACTCCCAAAGCTGTGGGAAAGTGTTGGTCGGTTGGCAGTTCTGAGCCAGACATCCTCAGTGAAGTAAATGCTCTCAAAACACTTGAGGGAGGAAGGGTTCAGGGTAGAGATGGACAGGTTGGCTTTGAAATCTTGAATTTCCTTCTTGACTCCTGAAACTACCCAAGCACCAGGTACAGAAGAACTGGTCTGCCAGGTTTGTGGATCCTGTTGGCAGCAAATGCTTCTTTTAAATTCCTTATTTCACCTCTGACTCCAGGCAGGGGTATTTGGGACTCATCTATTTTAGTAGTATGTTAAGTCCCCAGCTCCTGAACCTGGTGCTGACTGTGGTGTTCCTGACTCAGTGCAGCCTCTTGTTTTCTTGTCACGTACCTACTTCAGAGAAACTGAAAGCACCTGGAGAGTTTTAAACCCCACCGCTATTGTCAAGTGCCGAGCTCCTCCATTTTTTTCTTTTTTTAAAGAGGGTCAAAGCTGCCATTGTGTTAAAATCATGAGGGATGTGAATCTCTCAGTTTCAGTAAATTATTCTTGTCACTTAGTGTCTGTCTTCTACATTTGTATTTCTCTGGAACTTATTAAAACATGTCTGAAAAAGGAAAGCCAGAAGGGAAAGTAGCACCTCTCGGGTCATAACAAATGCTGTTGTTTGTATTTCATCTATGCCAGGCAAGACAGTAAATGAATTTGAGCTCCTCATATCAGGGAGACTTTAGATGACATTGCATATTATAGTGTAGCTCTGAGGGGACATGTTGTGCAGCCTTATCTTATAACTTTTATTTAATTTTGAAAAAAAAGGAATGGAAGTGCATGATCTCTGTCTACAAATTAGGACTTGGACAGGCAAATAACCTTGATTTGGAGAAGGAAAGAATGGCCTTGTGTTTGTAATGTGGAATAGATGGATTGTGCTCTTGTCTGTCACAAACCTCATGTGACCTTTTATGAAACACTAAATTATCTTGTCTTTTGCTTACCCTGTTTTATAGCAGCTCTAAACCACTCATGAGATGTATTTTTTGTCAGTTTAGCTTTAGTTGAAGTGTTTATGGTTTTCCAAAGCAGGTCAGATTGTGTGGCATTGCCCTTCTCACTGTTCCCACTCAACCCAGAATGTCACCATATCCCTTAACCTCAGTGCACTCCACAGGGTCAGTGCATTTCCCTAGGTGGGATGGTGTGGCTGCAGCCATCTGAGTGTGTTCCGGGATCCAAAGGAAGGATCCCGCAAACAACTGGAAAATCATGATTTATTTTTTTTTTTAAAACCTGGTCCATGGAAACCACACACAGAAAAGACACAGAAAGAAGACATAAAACCCTCCCGGTGATTTGTCTAAAATAGCCTGGTATTTTGGAGTCTGCAATTGTTTCCAGAATCCTTTCTGTAATGGAAAACTTCTTTTTACATATTTGTTTCCTGAAGTAAACTAACAACTTCATATTTTCTTTCTAGTGTTCAGACAGAGTACTCCTTCTGCTTATTCTCCTGGTTTTGGGAACTGTGCATGATCAGCCTGATCTAGATCATTTAATCTTCAGTTTGGGACGTTGGGAACTTTCCTGAGAAAATGAGTTGCAGGATTGTTAGTCTCTTGTAGCCTTTTATATTCCTTGAAAGAGAGCCTTAAATTGGTTTTTAACTGAGAAAAAGATGTGCATATACCCTTGTTTTTGAAAGAAAAGAAAGAATTGCATCCTTCAGTCCTTGTAAATTGCTGCATTACTGAAGATAACTCCTGATTTATTTGTAGATGACATGTATTTATAAAGTTTTATTGTGTGCTTTGGACTCATTAAAGCATCTTTTGGAGGTATCACTTTAAAGAAGGAAATGGGAGGGTTGGAGAACAGAAAGGCCTCCAGCCTCAAGGCTCCCTCTGACTCAAAGTCCTATTACTCATATTAAATCCTAACTCTCTAACATTTATCTTGCAAAATGTCTCGTATTTTTCTAAAATGACTGGATTGACCAAAGAAATAGAGATCTATTTTATATGATGATACCCTGTGAAATTAAGGTTGACTGGTGATAGACTCTCTTTAAAAGCACTTGAGAGAGCAAAGTAATCAATTGAGAAAGTTGTAGGAAAATGTTAGCATAAGAATGAGTCGTATCAAATTGTCTGCTCATAAATTCAGGCTGGACTTCAGAAGTTTGCTCACAGATAGGGGAAATGAGGTTCTGGAATGACTTTCCAATAATAACGGAAAAAGCAATCAAGCGAGTTGTAAAAGACAATATAACTTTTCTGCAGGTAACTATGCTACATAGCTTACAGTCATCCTCTTCATTGCACAGGAAGTTTCTCACAGGCCTGTCTTTCTGTCCTAATGGAGATTCCCAAATGGACAGGGCTGGGGCTCTGTTGGCAGTATAGAATCCTCCAAAGACTCTTTTATTAGTAATTTTCAGAAGGGAGGGAATTAAGTTTCTCCCAAGCATTTAGGAATCTTTGTGGGTTAACAATGTGTTGGGGTGACCCTGGCAGGCTGCCAGATGTCCATCCAGCTGCTCTCTCACTCCCCACTCCTCAACAGAATATGGGGAGAAAATTAGATTTAAGAAAAATAAAAAAAAAAGACACCAGTTACCATCATAGGCAAAACAGACTTGACTTGGGGAAAATTAATTTGGTATGTTGCCAATTAAAAATAAATGAAATGATGTGAAAACTCATGATACTTTACCATTTCTCTTCTACCCACTTGCCATGACTTACAAATAGAATAAAATATAAAAGAAGCAGCTCCGTACCTCTAAACTGGATAACTGCTTGCTGCTCTGTTTCAAATCAACTCCATCCCGCAAGGAGACTGCCAAGCCAAGGAGGCTGTCACCAGCAGGGCTGTTACACTGCTGGTCAATCCCTGACCTCTCTGATGGTGGTGAGGTGCCAGTGTTGGTCTGCAGGGTGATCTTGCATCACTCAGTTTCAGGAACTGTACCCTGCTCTGTTCCCCAATGCTGCAGGTTGGCTCTGCAGCATTGCTTATGTGAGGGTGGAGAGGACTGGAAGTAATTTGTTGATTCTTCTACCATTAAGCCTTGAAGTGTGGAAAAATCCTTCCTCTTTCAGCCTCTCTAACTTCCTTCACAGTCAGTATCATAAAAGACCTCTGAGAGATGTAAGCAGCAGCATTCCCATTTTACACATAAAAATAAACCTTGCTGGTTTGGTTGGAACTAATTTTCTAATTAATGGCTCCCTGATTTTCTTTTTTCTTAGAAGTTGTATTATTCCTGTGGATAATAGTAATTTTGTTGTTGTTAGGCTCATTTGAGTTATTTTTCCCTAGTGAATATCTCTTTTGATTTAACTGTAACCAGTTAGGGAGAACAATAGAGAGGAGATAAATGAAAGTGTAGAGAAAATATTCATTAAAAATATAGGTCTTTGCCTTACTTGTCACAGAAGAGCAAGATGTAAGATTGTTTCTCTTTAGGTTATTTTCTCACAGCCTGTTAACATCCTTTTGAAACTATATTTCTTTCTAAAAAGTCAGAAATGTGTTTAATGAGTGAAAACATTCTCCTTTAAAGGTCACATCATTCTTATATTGACTTGACTGTTGATTGCATTTGAGCTAGTAGCTTCAATTCATGTTAACTCCATTTGTTTTTAATTAAGCAATGTCTTTTAAGAAAGATAGTCTATCACTAGTCAACAGGTGAGTTTTGCTTTTTAATATTGTCTTACATTTTAGTTTAACTGAGATGAAGATTTGAGGGCAATTTACTCAAACTATAGATTTTTAAACAGGAATGCAAATTGTCTTGCAATTTGCAATTGCCTAATTTAATCTAATAGCTAAGTGAATTGTAGTAGAAACAACTCACCTAGCCATATATCTAGTTACATATTAAAATATTTTGCCTCAGTATCAAGGATGAACCAGGTAGCATTTATGTTTATTAACACCGACCCTGTCCAGTAATGACCCTTTCAGAACTGGTGAGCTGCTTTTTTCCCATCAGAAAGATCTTTTGCTAACTGTATTCACAAAATATGGGTTTGGGTTTAGCTAATCAAATACAAATTTTGGGAAGTGCGTTATAGTGCTTAAAAACCAGAAAACAAACAAAAAAGCAACACAAGGCCCACAGCTTTTTGGGTAAGCTCTGGGACTGCATTTTTCATCAGTTTACTTAATTTTGCTTGTTTTCTGAAGTGCATCAAAGAAAAGAGCATGGAGAAAGTTGTCCGAAATCAATAGCAGCATCTGTCTGAATTAGCAGTGGAGCAAATTCGGACTATCTTGTGCCAGTATCTATTAATGATGAAAGCATTGTATCTTTTCTGTTAAACATCAAGTTTTCTGACTGACGTGTTTTGTTTCATGTGTATCAATGGGTAGGAATCGTTCACTTAATAGTGCCAGAAACATGGCATTTCTTTCCTATCCTACATATAACTTGAGTGCTGCTTTTGCAGCACTAATATTATTGTTTTTTCTTGTTTGTATTAATCATATAATGCTGATTGCTTGTATAGAGTACGATATTTTTGAAAAAAACCCAAAGGACCAAGAAAATGTAATCCTGTCTATAAAGTTTGCAAGTGAAAGGACAATAAGAGCCTTAGAGAAACATTTCACATGATATCTGGCAGTGCAAAGCATATGAATTCTTAAATCTTCCTGAATTAGTAGTTATTAGTAAATATTATATATGTTTTTCTAAGATTTTTGCCTTTTTTTTTTAAATGCCTTCTCTGTCTTCTGACAGCAGAAGTGGTAATTGTGGCAGTTGTGACTGGAATGCTAATAACCAAACTAGGCATTTTTAGTCAGTGGGATGCATTAGCTGGTTTTGCTTGAGTTGTATAATATCATTAGTATTTTATGTATACTTACACAATTGATTTGGTTTGCTTTTAACAACACTGAACAGAATTTCCTACATATTTATTTTTTACCTGTTTGATTGTTATTTCTTGGCAATTAAGCAACATTTGCCTGTGCAGCAAAATGCTTTTCTTCTAAGCAGGAGATTCTGCTCAAAAGACCTACTTTTTTGTTATTTCATGTATTCAGTCCTTCTTCCCCCCTTGCTGTACTTTTTGATAATCAATTCTTAGCTTTTCCTACTGCTTCTAAATAGAAGCTGCCTCTTTTGGAAAAAATAATGAAAAGGAAATCAGCAATGGTAATCAAACTGAATTATAGCAAACCTCTCAATTTCAGCTAGCAGTTGTTACAGAAATTGGGCCCAATTCATTGTATACTGTATGCACATGTAATTGAAATTTCATTCCTTTTTTCGTAAACATGTTCCCAAAATACTGCATATCTCTTATCCTTAATTAAGGGAAAAGCTCAACATGAAACTCAAGCAATTACTAGAATTTCTGCTGGGCTGCGGAAGATTGCAGAAGAACTAGATGAGAACACCAATAAATACAGTATGCAAATACATCTTGCTTCTTTACACTTTCACTGCCAACAAGAAACAGACGTAGTGAACAAAGCCTTAGATTTGTTAGAATTGTTAGGAAAAAAAATAATCAAAAAATACAGTGCATATACTTCTTACTATGAGACCAAATTTGTTTTCTCTTTTTGATTTGTCCAGTTCCTTGATGCTTTCTTTCTTGCAGACTCTCTTTTGTGGAAAAAATTAATAGCCAGTTACATGGGAAGCCCCATTGCCCTTAACTTTATGAAAAACAGATAGGGAGTGTTTTCTTCACTTTAAATCCTAGGTTTGTTGTTTGGGTTTTTTTGTGTTGTGTTTGGTTTTTTTTTCTTTTTTTTCCAGTTAGCACTCTGCTCAAAAAGGGGTCTCTCCTACTGTCTCTCACAGACACATTTCCAGTGCTGCTACTGCTGCTTTCTGTCTGCTGCTCTGTGCCTGCATTTGCGCATGTTATGGAAAAAGTGTTGGAAGCTGTTTTCATTGCAGTCCTCTTTTTTTTTTTTTTCTGTACACCTCTGCTTTTGGTTGACCTTGTTCACCTGTAGGTTTTGCATTATCAGATCAGAACGTTTTTGTAGCCAGCTACCCTCGATTCCTTATGCTGATTGTGAGTTGAAGGAGATTTTTGGTTTCAGTGAGGCTTTATGCAAATTTCATCCCATTAATGGTGCCTGCCCCTATTAATCATGTCTGTGGTGTCAAATGGCAGCACATTTCTCATGCATGTGATCACACAAAAGGAAAAGCAATAAAATCACTGCTCTATCAGGCTTAGTAAGTTACATGCTTCATGCTGGGTTTTCTGTCAAGACATTTTTGCTCCAGTGAACCCAGCTGCATTTTGCTGCCTTTCAAATCTGTTTTGGGGAGTTAAAATTTTTTTCCTCTCCTTGTCTGGTTTCTTTCTTGCTACTTGCAAGATCTGTGCTGGCGGCCTTCTGAAAAAAGCTGGTTACTTGGGGCAAGCCTGCTTCATTATTCCAACAGAGGCTGTTCTGTCAACAAACATTCCCTGTTGAAGCTTCTGCACTTGCAGTCTCTGTCCCAAGGAGAGTCACGGTGACGTTCTGCTTGCATTCTGCAGGGCAGTTGTAGTTAAATTTAATGTAGCTTTGGAGCCTACTGTATTGCAAATACTGCTTTATGGAATGCGGGCGGTGCAAGATCTCTGCCAAGGCCTATGTCATTTAAAACAGTTACCATTTAGCTTCATGTGCATGCAGGTTTCGGTGGTTAAAGCTAAAAGTTCCGTATTTTCCACCTGTCTTCCTGCCTATCTCCTCTGAGAAGAGAAGCATTGATCTGTTACAGGTTTTGACTTCTCCTCAGCATTTACCACTTGGAGTTTCTAGAGCAAAAATAGTAAATACATAAAAAGAGTAAATATATAAACTTTGTTTAAGGAGCTACCTCCAAGGTGTCTGAGGACTTCCTATATAAAATAAGATTTGTAGCAGGCTATCTGAAATCTCAACCTCTTCTCGTTTCTCTGGATGAACTATCTCCTCTGAACCACATGGCAATTTTATTTGTGTAGACTTACTCTTAAAATATGAGTAGCAACAGACTAGTTGGCTATTATTATTATTATTATATTCTAAATCATAAAGACAGTGTATGTTCACAGGAGATGTTACTCTTTTTCACAAACTGTGTGCCACATTAAAGCAGTGACCTTCCACATCAGAAGTGTTTAAATTAAAAGCAGAAGTGGTGCACACTTGAGAGACGTCACTAGAATGAGCTGAAAGGCAGAGGGCTGGGATTTGGAGGAACAAGCCAGCCCTGAAAGCCCACTGCTTTCACTGGGGTCAGGATTTTGCTTTCTGAGTTTCAGAATATTTTACTCTGCTAGCGGAGTGTGTTCATCTGTGGGAGAAAAAGATGAAACTCGGTGTGGTGCTGTTTCCTGAGGGTGGTAATCAACTAAATTTGTCTTTTGGAGGGGAAAAGGAGGTTCCTGCTGATAAGAAAGGATCTGTTTGATTCTAATATTTTTCACCTGTTGAACAATTATTGATGACTTTCATTAATAGTGCTTTGTTGTCATGATAGATAAAAGAGGATAATCAGTCCTGCATTAAGCTACATGTACAAAGTCTGTCTTTATTTGCATGGTAATGAAGTACTACCTAAGGTGTTAGAAGTAGAATCAATAGGCTAATGAGATTTTATGCAAACAATCTCAAGTAACAACCTGGTCTCACCCTTAGATAAAAGGATTTGTTTGAAGTAGGAAAATACTTTAAAGTTGGGTTTTTTTAAACAGATGTATCATATCAGTACAAATTGAAACATGAAAAAGAACTTTTCTTTTTAGTGTAAAGTATTACAGAAAGTAATTCCAATCTATCTACATGCACTGGTAAATAAAAACCTAATCAGGCTGATTCTTATGAGAACTGGTATATCAGTTTCATTCTTTTCTTTAGTACTAATGTTTAGCCTTAAGGATGAAGTGTCTATAAATCCACAGCTGAATACAAACCATCCTCTCTGGAATGAAAAATAAAATAATAAAAAAAATCCCTACAGCTTCTCAGGTAACACTCATATACTTTGCAGTTGGGGAAGAGACAACTTTGCAGGTGAAGAACTGACCATAATGGTACAATGTTTTGATTGAGATAAACATGCCACAATATTTTGGAGAAAAGCGTGGATTTACTTTCTTACATTGGTGCCCTTTATTTTATTATGATTGTTTCTTCGTATCTTTTAAATGAAACAGTATTGCAGAATGCACATTTTTCAGCTGGACTGTTTAGTTGCAGATGATGATTTCCTGCAGTTGTTGGTAGGGAGAAGGAATTGAGCTCTGTATTTTCCTGGAGAGAGACAGTGAAAGCTGCAGGGAACTATTGTGTCCAAACCCCATTTGGTCTGGTTAGCCCAGCTATGCCTGGACTAAGGCATGGGAAAACCACCTGATTTTGTATTACCAAGACATTTAGTTGTGCACAACACTAAGTTATTGTATAATAAAGTACAGAAATATGGATTCAGCTGTGTGTGGTAGTTTGAAAGCTCATAAACTATGGGTTTATCCAACAAGCACAAAAAATACAGACAATCTAAACTATGCTGGTTTATTAGAAAGACGTTAAAAAAACAGAGACTGAGCAAAGCACAATCAAGAATCTTAGGCAAAACCAAAAAAAATCAGTAAAGATAGAGCTAAATGATTCTCTTTTTCCATTTTCCCAGCTAGCCCAAGCGTGAGGGAGAAAAGCACATTTTTATCCAGAAATCTGCCCTCCCACCAAAAATCTTCATTCTTTTTGTGTAGGAGATAAAACACTTTTATATATATTCTTAAGCGCATCAGTGCTTCTGAATGGGTTTGTTTTCATCAGGCAGTACCATGGGTGCAATAGGTGTCTGTCTCACAGCCAGAGACAAACTGAGATGGACTGTAATGAAAAGGACAGAGAGAAGAGGAAGGCTTCCTGCATCCTCGTGCTTAAGGATGCATTTTTCCTTTTGGCTGCTCCTACTGCGGGAGCAATATCTCCCACTGTTCATAATGGGATTGGGTATGAGCAGCTCTGAAATGGCAAAGGTGTTGTTAAACCTGCATTGTAGCATTCTGTAAAAGAAGCAGTTACTATCCCCAAGTAGTGCCTTTTTTTTTCATGAGGGTTCAAATCTGGATGGAAGTACAGAGTCGTACTATCTCCGGTGAGATTTGGAGCTGCACCATAGAAATATGTTATGTAGAGTGCAAATTGCAAATTTGACTCATTCTGTGACTTTCTTAGAATAAGAAGTACTTGAGCACTGCTCCCTCCTGTCATGACACATGTAGTGCTCCATCTGTTTAAGAGGCCCCATTTCTTCCTGAGGGCAATCATCCCTTCTCCAAGGCTGATAGTACCTGCAGTGAAGGCTGCTCTCCCTCCACTTCATGTACCTCTTTCAGTAATGGAGGAGGAGAGAAATGTCCAAAGCAGTTTAGGGTTAGGAGACTTCTGAGAGTGCTTGTCTCTCAAAAGATGAGCATCTTTTCATCTTTTCTCATTGACATTGTTTTACTTAGAGATTACAGGCCTTTCAGGCCAAGTAGGTTCCGTGTTTTCTCCAGGAATGAATGTGTTTATTATTTATGTGTTCTGCTAATGAATAGATTAACTGAATGAATTTGCACTAAAATAAAATGATTCCTTGCTAAAAATGTTAATAAATGTTTCTTATATAATAAAACTGAACTTCTGCATTTTTGAGTTGTTTCTTTAAAAAAAAAAAAAAGTTATTTTTGCTTTCTAATGAAATCAAGCACCCTAAGAAGTAGGCAAAGCAACATTGCATGGCAGAGCACTTATAAAATATGCCCCATAGTGAGATATGTCTACTTTGAATTTCTTTGGGATGTTGTCAAGATGCTCTTTGAAAGACAGCCCTGCAAGTAAAGGAGTACTCCTTGAAGTAAGTGACACTAAATATGACTTGAAAATTGTAGACTGTCTTTGGGAAAGGGACATGAACAACCCCAATAATCCTTTCAAATAGGTTTTTTTGGGGGGTCTGTGGGTTTTTTTTGGTGTGGGGAAGAGGGTGAAAAATTTGAGGCTTTCTGTTTTTTAGGACTTTAAAGCTGTTGTCTCAGTCTGGGTTTTTCTCACTGATTTCTTTACACTCCCTTCCCTTCATTCACATGCATAGACTGCAGACTGAGGGAGACCTGTACACGTGTGAGCATGAAAACGCTGCCCTAATAGCCAGCATCTATTCAAACAGCTTTCCAGCTATGTGGTCTTCATTGTCATCATTGTGAACCACATTTTTGGAAACAAAAGGTAGAATTCATAAGCTTTCTGTGTTGTCACTGCCAGGCATTGGCAGGGCAATGTTCTTGTTATGTGGAGGCAGGGAGCCAGATTTCACACAATGTGCTGCGCTTTCTAGGCTAATGATCGGTTGGTGATACTTTCTATTCTGTGTTTTAGCTAAAGATCAAAACTAAGTAAAATTGGAGAGTAAAAGAGTTAGAAGGGAAGAAGAGTTTTGGTTGGCGTATTGCTTTCCACCAGTTCTTTTCACAGTTTTGTTTACTGAAAACAATACAAAATTGCAATTATGCATTTATTGGATTTTTAATTGAAAGGACTGTTGGGAGATAATGGACATGTGAGCAGTCCTGCATGTGTGTACACCTCGGAAAGGACATGACAAGGACATAGCCCTGAAGGGAGAACAAAGAACTCAGCAAACAAACAACTCCAGGAGATGGGTTGGGCGGAGAAAGACACTGAGTGTGGCGCTTATTATCCAATCGCAAGAAGGCTTGAAGTGCATGGACAAAGTTAACTATCCAGTCTTAAGGATTGTACCACGTACTGTTCGCGTGCACAGGAGAAACCTATAAAAGGGCTTGCTTACCTTCAATAAATTGGCATTGCTTGATCATACTGGTCATGTGAGCGTCCATAGCTCCCGCATCTGGCGCCCGAATAGAGACCCTCAATACTGGCACAAGTCATCGCTGAGGACTCGACGGAGGTGCAATCGAGGGTGGAAAGCCGGTTGAAACTGATCCAGGCTCTGCCCTGGAGCCTGAAGGTGAGAAGCAGTGTGCTGTAATTTGGGTTGAAGATCTGAGAAAAGAAGTGGCGGCTGGGGAGGAATGGGGTCCACTGTCAATAAAGACGAGCAGGCAGTGGTGGAAGTCCTCCAAAATATCCTCTCCATGAGAGGGATAAAATATGATAAGTCCACCCTGGAAGGCTTGGTGAAATGGAGCTGGGAAGGAGGACTTATCTCCAGTGCAGGTCTCACATTTGAGATACCTACCTGGGAATCCATAGGAAAAAAGCTTTGGGACGCGATCAGTGAGGGGGGAAGGTCAGCAGAAGAAGTGAGCGACTATCCCACGCTCTGGAAACTGATGTGTGAAACAATAGAGGAGTTGAGAACGACTGCGTGGCTGGCAACTGTGTGGCTGTTGCTTCGGCCTTTGCAGCTGTTGAAGCGGCTTTTGGCTCTGATATGCTGCCTCTGGTGCCTGCGCCGCTAGCAGATCCCGTCGTGTTAGGTCAGCTAAAAAACCTGTTTGCTTCATCAGTCACACTGGCAGGGCCATGGCGGGCAGCGGGGACTAGACCGGTGGCTGCGCAGGCGGGAGCGGGAGATGCCGGAAGTGCACCTGGCGCCGAGAGAGGGGAGGGTGAGGAGAGAGCGGGGGAGTCACCGGAGCCCAGAGGTGGGCAGAGCGCGGATGGGAACGTGGGCGGAACCGACGTATCGCCGCCTGCGCCTTCCTCGCTGGGAGAGAAACCCCTGCCTCACAAGTCGGCGTTTCAAACAAAGAAACTTTACTTGTGCAACTTGTGGACAAGCTTCAAAAACTGGCTGCAACATGGGAGGAGAAGATGGAGCACAGATCGTGTACCTTTTCATCTGGCAAGCAACCGCAACCGTCTGCTCCTGACCTGCCACCTGACTATTCAGTTCCAGTACCTGCTTCTAATCCATTCTTGTTATCATCACAGGCGGAGGCTGCGCTTCCTTCGTCTCACCCTACAACTTCACATCTTTTTTCTTCACAGGTGCAGAGTGCCTCTGTGGCCACACGCCGATGGAAAGGGTTTATTAGAGATGCTATAGTGGAGGGGTCTTTTATTCCTGAAAGCATACAACGTTTCCTGTTTCTATTAATAGGTTAGCGGTACTAACGAATGGGATCCTTTAGATTGGACATTGCTTGAAAAGGCTAGAGCTTCAGTAATGCAAAATGGTCTTCACCATCAATTAACAAAAAATTTTATTAATTATATTTTTTCATCATCACTGTTAATTCCAAAATATATTGATCAAATAGCAGCAGTTATATTAACTCCATCTCAAAAAAATGTTGTTTGAAAGTGCACGGACTAAATTAGCTAATAATAAGCAAGCTCAGCTGCGACCACAAGGCGATCCACTTTATCTTGTTCACACGCAAATGTTGTTAGGTACAGGACCCTTTGCAGCAGTAGATCTGCAAGTCAATGTCTCTAATGAAGTGTTGCGACTATCGCAGTCACTAGCTTGTCAAGCCCTAATGTCTGTGCCTGATACAGAAGGGAAATGGCAAGATAAATTTGTAACAGTAAAAGAAGGTCTTAATGAGCCTTATTCTAAATTTGTAGATCGCTGCTATGACTCTCTTGAACAGCAGTATGACATGACCGTAGAAATGAAGGAAAACATGTTTAAATTAATGGCTTTGAGAATGCTAACTCACCCACCAAGCGATTATTAGTTACCCTCCCGCAAGGAACATCTGTAGCTGACATGATTGAATTAACCAATAGAGGGATGCAACAAGATAATGTTACAGTGTATGCAGCTGCTGTGTGCAAGCTGGTTGCACCATTTTTCCAAAATAAAGAGGGGGGAGAAAAAAGAGGGAAGAAGTGCTATAATTGTGGCAAGAAAGGTCACTTTCAAGCACAATGCAAAAGTACACAGGTTCAAAAAAGGTGTAATAATTGTCATAGAGATAATCACTATGCTAAGGAGTGTAGAAAGAGGTTGGGAAATGAGAAGGAGCACAAATCCATCTCGTGCGCAGACACAAATAAGGCGTGTATGGCAAGCTCAAAATCAGGGACAGGAGGTGGTTTCCTGTCCAATCTCACCTCTGCCACAGCAGGGAGTGCCAGAGTGGACGTGGAAACAGCAGTAGACGTCACAATACAAGATCAGAAGGTCCACTTAGTGGATAGTAATGTGAAAGGACCATTAGGATTTGGATTAAGTGCTCTCTTAATAAGGAGATCATCAACAACTCGCCAAGGCATTCAAGTATTATTAGGAGTAATTGATGCGAATTATACTGGTGTTATAAAAATAATGGTTCAAACCCTAACCCCACTTGTGTTTATTCCCAAAGGCAGCAGAATTGCCCAGCTTGTACCGTTTAAAGCCTGTATTCCAAATATAGGGGAAGGTAATCGAGGGATTGGTGGATTTGGATCAACCGGACAACCTCAAGTGTATCTGTCTCTTGATATAAACCGAGGAAAACCAGAATGTGAAATGGTTATCCAATCCCCTGATGGGACTTAGAAAAAATTTAAAATGTTGGTAGATACAGGGGCCGACATTACAATTATATCAGCCCAACAATGGCCTGCTTCATGGCCTGCCATTGTGGCGGCCACAGGAGTGTTTGACATTGGGGGATCCCAAGCCACCAGAATTAGTAAAAATCCCATTGTAATTAAATTTCCTGATGGAGCTCAGGTCACCATAAAACCTTATGTGATGCAAGTTGCTATCACGTTACTTGGACGAGATGTCCGAAGCCAGGTCAGAACAACTTTGGTTACACAGCCTTTTCAGTGATGGCCATTGATGTTCAGCCTATCCTCCAATTTAAATGGAAAACATAAGCCCCTGTGTGGATAGATCAATGGCCATTGAAACAAGAAAGGCTGCAAATTATCCATCAGTTCGTTGAAGAACAATTGCAAGTAAGACATATCATTGCAACACAAAGTGCCTGGAATACTCCAATTTTTGTTATTCCTAAAAGGAACAACAAATGGCGATTGTTACATGATTTAAGAGCAGTCAATGCAGTAATGGAGTCTATGGGATCTTTACAGACAGGATTACCTTCTCCTTCCATGATAACAGAGTCTTGATCAATATTAATCATTAATCTAAAAGATTGTTTTTTCACCATTCCACTTCATGAGGATGATGGGGAAAAGTTTGCATTCTCTGTACCATCTATAAATAAGGCTGAGCCAACAAAACGGTATCCTTGGGTAGTGTTACCTCAAGGGATGAAGAATTCTCCCACTCTGTGTCAAATCTTTGTTGCCTGGGCATTGGAACCAGTCAGAAAAAGGTTTCCCCAAGTAATTATTTATCATTACATGGATGATTTATTAATAGCTTGGGAACACATGCAATCAGATGTTATATTAGGTCATTTGCAAAAGGAACTGTCCAATAGAGGTTTGAAAATAGCTCCTGAAAAGGTACAGTCTAGCTCTCCTTGGAAGTATTTAGGATGGACAGTAACCAATGCCACTATTCGTCCACAGAAATTAAAAATTAACATAGAACTTCACACATTAAATGATGTCCAAAAAATGCTTGGAGATATCCAATGGGTTAGAAATTGATGTGTTGTTACCAATGATGATTTAAAGCCATTAATGCCATTATTGAACACTACTGTTCAAGCTAATAGAAAAAGAACCTTGACACAGGAACATATAATTGCTTTGAAGAAAATTACAGATAAGATAGAGTCGTGTCATGCACAACGAATACAATTGAAACTCCCAGTGCAACTGATGATTATCAATAGTGGAGGAAATAGACAATATCCGTTAGCTATCATTATGTAATGGAACTCGGAACAGAGACAACCATTGTGAATCCTAGAGTGGGTTTTTACTGCACATACCCCTAAGAAAACCATAACTACAAGAGCAGAATTAGTATCAGAGTTAATTATGAAAGGCAGACACAGAATTATTGAAACTACAAGCACTGATCCTCAAACTATTATTGTCCCACTAACACAAGAATATTTAGAATGGCTGCTTAGACATTCTGAGGCATTACAAGTTGCTCTTGAAGATTATACTGGCCAACTGTCTAATGTTTATCCAGCACATTGATTACTACCGTTGTTAATGAACCAAGTAATCGAAAATTTTCCAGTGCAATCAGAAGTACCAGTTCAAGGGTTAACAGTTTTTACAGATGCAGGGAAAAAAATCAAAGCAAACTGCATGTACCTGGTTAGAAGGAGAGGAATGGAAATATCACCTCATTCAAGGCCAAAGAGAAGATTCCTTGCAGACGTTCAAACTCCAAGCAGTTTTGTGGCATTTTTGTCCTGGCCAGATTTGGGATTAAATGTAGTGTCTGATTCACTCTATGTAGTAGGAATAGTAAAAAGGATTGAATGAGGACAAGTAAAAGAAATTAAAAATAAACTTAGGGAAAATGTTGCAACAACTAGTTCACACTCTTGATCAGAGAAGCGTTGTCTACTTTATTATTCACATCAGAAGTCACCAATCCAAAGAAGGATTAGGGTATGGAAATGAACTAGCTGATCAACTGGTTGCTCCAGTCTGGTCTGGGCCCTCTCCAAATTTGTTTGCACAAGCTAGAGGATCTCACAATTTTTTGCATCAGTCAGCAAAAATGTTGCATAAACAATTTAAAATTCCTCTTGCGGATGCGAAGGGCATTGTCGCCTCTTGCCCATCCTGTCAAGAAATAGGGTTTGGCCTGGGAGCAGGAGTTAACCCACGGGGCCTATCACCTTTGCAATTGTGGCAAATGGATGTTACTCACATAGCAGAATTTGGTAGGTTAAAATATGTACACGTTGTTATTGAAACCTTCTCCATGACTATTTGGGCTACAGCTCAAGCTGGAGAGACAACTAAACATGTTGAAAAACGCTTATATAGTTCTTTTGCTGTACTTGGAGTGCCAAGAAAGATCAAAACAGACAATGGTCCAGCATATATTTCTGGACGCTTCCAACACTTCTGTATCTTATGGGGCATCAAACACTGCACAGGAATTCCACACTCTCCCACTGGACAAGCAGTCGTTGATCGGGCTCATCAAACTCAAGCAAATGCTTCAAAAGCAAAAAGGGGGAATGTCAGGTATGATGCCAGCTGAATGATTAAACAAAGATTTATATGTTTTAAATTTTTTGAGGCTTACAGGAGAACGTCAAGAACCACCAATGATGATTCACAGTTTAGCAATAAAGGGTGATGCTGAACAATCTATGGGCACACAGCAACCGTTAGTTATGTTCAAAAACTTAAATACTGGGCAGTGGGAAGGACCTGTTAAAGTACAGTTAACAGGCAGATGTTATACGTGTTTGCTTACAGATCATGGCTTACAGTGGGTTCCATCTCGCTGGGTGCAGCCTTGGAGAGAAGGTCAAGCTCACAATCGTAAGCCTTGCAATGGTTCTGACAGTGATTAATGTTCATACATTCTAAACATGTTTATTGAAATCCCTTCCAAACCAGTAGGGGCCCAAGTTATGTAGGAAAGTTAACTATGTTCACGGGATAGTTGAAGAAGTTGTTACAAGGGGGAATTATTGGAATTGTTGTAATCGTTGTAATTGTTATGTTTGTTATTATTTTGCCATGCTTAGTTTGTTGTATTAACAATCATTGCAAAAAAGCCCGCATGGAATGTGGGTTGCTCAAAACCAAAAAGAGGGATATGTTGGGAGATAATGGACGTGAGCAATCCTGCACCTGTGTACACCTCGGCAAGGACATGACAAGGACATATCCCTGGAGGGAGAACAAAGAACTCAGCAAACAAACAACTCCAGGAGATGGGTTGGGTGGAGAAAGACATTGAGTGTGGCGCTTATTATCCAATCACAAGAAGGCTGGAAGCACGTGGACAAAGCTAACTATCCAGTCATAAGGATTGTACCACATACCGTTCGCATGCGCAGGAGAAAGTTATAAAAGGGCTTGCTTACCTTCAATAAATTGGCATTGCTTGATCATACTGGTCGTGTGCGTGTCCATAGCTCCCGCAAAGGACCATTGTTAAAAACCTCTGACAAGTTAGATAAAGCTTTCTGTTTTGGTTTTAACAGGTCTGCTGAGAGCTTATGATATAATCAATAACTACTTATAAATTAATTTTTTTCACTAATATAATTTTTTTTTAATCCTTCTGTAAGGTCCTTCAGTTTCTCCTGCTGTAGAGCCCAAGGGAACCAGAAAATTAAAATCTAAGGCAGCAATCACAGTGAATTATAATTTCCCATATGAAGAATTAGTTTCTTCCATTCCTTGTTCTTGTTACAACCTTTGTCATAAGCATAAATTATCAAAATTTTTCATTGTTTAATATTCCATGTAAATTCTAGTGGAAGGAAGACAGTGTGACCTTCATGTTGCACTGCTGTCTGGTTCGGATTTATTTTCCTGTGTCTTTAACAAAAGAATAATCAAAACAGCTGACTTCTTGCAGTTCTTAGTAGCAGAGCGATTGAGACATTAGTTTTTTTGTGGTCCTTAGGTGTAGAGATATCCCATGCACAAAGATAGTGGCAAGGGGGTAACCTGCATGGGATTTCCACTTCTTTCGGCTTACTCAGATTTCTTACATGGTCTCAAAATCAAATTGAACTCATTCTGATGTGGGATTGGGACAGATTAGATGTTTGCTGAACATCCAAATAACTACCTACTTTCTACTGATTTTTCATGAATTTGGTATAGGATACAAAATAGACCTTGGGGGTCTTGAACAGGAGATTTTGGCAGCAAAGTTAGGCTTTTCACAGGTTCACTATAAACTCATTAGAAAATCTGAATTGAACTTCAAGCTGAAAACAAAATCTCCAGTCTCAAGACAACTACCTGTTTTGTTATGGGTCTAGCTGGCCTTGGCATAGGTTTCTATGAAATGCTGGAATGATAAATGTTAGCTGTACTTTTATAAATCAATAAGGGGTTTTTTGGTTGGGGTTTCACTCCCCCAGTAATTTTTAGTGAGGAAGCACTGGTTTGTCATGGTCAGAGATCATACAGTGAGAATCAACTAAGGCCCCATAAACTCTTCAATGCTTGATTGTGTTTGACAGTTTCTTCTTGTATTTTATTGCTTCAAGTAAATACAGTTTTCTTTAGAATTACAAAGAATCTGAGAAATTGGTTTTTGCACATTCTCTTTAGCACCAGAATTATTTTCCTATGTATGTTACATTTCCTATGTATGATACATTCCCCTTTCCTGGCTACTCTGTTATATTCTTCTTCTTCAGTTTTGCACTTTTTATTCCTTCTAGAGAAGTAGTGAAAAACCTGCAAGTGCTATTCACCTTGGAGGGTGCTTGCTGACCGCAGTTTCACAACCTCCCTCTCATGAGTTACGTGGAGCAAGAAGGTGATATTCAGGAGCAAAGTATTTCAATGACTGTCTTCCTTCAGATCATGTAGGAGAAGAAAATGTATGAAGAGCAGAGACAGAAAGGAGAAAGCTGTGTGAACAATGGGGATATTTTATACACCTAAATTAAGGTATCCATATAAGGGGTCAAAGTATTTGGCTAAGTCAAATTGTCCTGTTGTAGTCCCGTGGTTAAATGATATGAGGACTAAGGTTAAACCCAACACATTGGAGGCCACAGCTCAGCAAAAGCCGCTCACTCCTTTGTAGTGCTGGTTCCCTCCTTGCGGCAGCCTTGAACTCATATGACACAAAGGCGACAAACTGCTGTTGCTATCATACTTTCTCTTGTCAAACCATTTCTGCGGTCTCCACACACACCAGATCTCTTCTCACTCATCTTTTCCAGGCAAGCTGAAAGAGAGCAGAAGATGAAACATGGGCTGAAATAAAGGGCAGCTCCTGACTTTCTCATTGTGGGCAAGGGACAAGTAAATAATCCCTGCTACAGACCCACCAGGATGGCCCTATTAAAATCTGACATGTGATAGTTGGGTGTTGGAATGCTGAGTTCTATGTAACACTGCATTCAAAGCCAGCTTGCCTACTTCAGATTCAAATGCTTGGAGTGAAAACTCATTACTTCTTTTACTGTATTTCCTATTAAGGTGATTATGTTAGGCACTGACGAGAGAATAACCTTCTCAAGCTATCTGTGCAATGACTTTAGCATAGCAGATCATTTATGGGAGACATTTTAGAAAGTCTGAAGTGCTATTTCCAGAGTGCTTCTAATAGTGTGGAAATACAGTTCGTTTTATAGGAAGCACCTATAAAAGTTGTTAGTCAATACAGCAGGAATTGAAGGCTAATGAAGAACAATTGTGGTGTGAGGGAACTAGTTCATAAAGCTCTATAAACCTTCTAATTTCTATGACACCAGTTCTAATATGATCCATTTACTGAAAATAATCCATTTTAGAAATAGAGTTTTGTTGTGCAAAAATCTTGAAGAATATAAGAGGTCCTGTGGGTTTTACTGAGGTTATTGAGATGCTTTTGTGTTTTTTCCAGTCTGGGAAACATGGGATGGACAATTTTTCACTTAACTGGGAACTCTTATAACAGTGCCATAGTTGTTTTTTTGTGCTTTACGTGCATGCTTAAGGGCTTCCCTGAAGAGCCTTGTTTTCTGCAGTCCCAGTGAGCAGATATTGCTTATGGGTATAAAGCGATCAGATTTTAATTCAAAGTAGTTGCATCTAAATGTGAAATTCCTACACAAAATAAATCTTTCTACTTTGCAGAAAAGGTGGTTATTCATATCAGCTTATTATTCCACGTGAGAACTTTGATAGTAATGTTTCTCTCTTTAATTCCAGGGATTTAATTTTGAAGTAGTATCAAAAGGAAATCAATGTAAAAGTTTATGTTGTACCTCAAAAACAATCACTATTCTAACTTCTTATTAATTGTATAAAGTTGAAAAATAGCATTTCAGAAACACAATTAACATAAATACCTCTAACAAAGTACAGAAAGATAATGTCAAATGGAAAAAATAATGAACAAGACTTTTCTACAGTATGGTTCCACATTTGTGCTTTGTGGCCATTTCAAATGGCATATCTCAATACTACATCATGTTTTCTTATTATCTGTGGAATGTAGGTAAAACAATGATTTGGTTTATATTTGTGAACCTGATTAGTGGTGTCATTGAATCTTATAAGACTTGACCTGACTGATAGAGTGGTTTAATGGAAACCAGTCTGTTCTTCTTCAGACTCTAAGGAATTAAGTTCATAGTTCTACTGCTGTGCCACTGTGGCAGAAAAAAAAGTCATGGCTCTAATTTAGAGAAGTGTCTAAGCGTGTGCTTAATCCTAAACAACCCATGGAGTCAACAGAACTTAAACATGCACAAATGGTTTGCTTACTTCAGCCTGTGGGCAATGGAGCTCATCAGTAACAAAACTAAGTGGCTTAATAGTGGTCCAAGAGAGCCTGTAAAAAAATCCCAATCCTCGTGGTAAAACTAAATATGCTCCAGTGTTTTCCTGAATAAGAGTTTTCTTAATGTGGTGCTGCAACGTATGGTTTGAGATGGAAGAGGATCATTGGTTCCAGGAAAGGACTTAAAAAATAAAGGTATATGCAGAAGGTGGCTAGTGAGAAACACATGGAGGCAGCCTTAAAGTGAAAGATGGAAGGTGGATTGACAGAGCAACAGCTGAACCAAATGGATTGGGAGTTATCCCCTGGCATTTGAATCATCCAGCACCAGCATTTTATCAAAAACACAAACAAGGATGCAAACAATCAATAGCAAAGGATGTGGAGCCAAATGTAACCCTTTCCTAGTCAAGTGTACAAAATTTTCCTAGAATATACTTATAATCAGCTTTTTTAAAAAGAGTACCTGACTTTTCACTGTGGGTAGAAAGGTAGGGGAAAATGTAATTTTTGTGATACAGGAGGTTATGAAGAGAGAATGAAATGCAAAGGCAGAGACGAGGTCAAACCTAGCAGACACTTTTTCAGCTATGTATGAAAGCAACACACATGGAGAGCCATCACTCCCAGCAGGGAGCCTGGATTCCTGGTGGCTATGCTCTTATTAGTTCGTAATACCACACAATCCACTGACATGAAGGAAAGCCAGTCTAACAAGTGCAGACCACCGAAGGGCATCAATTGCTGTAGCCTTTCTAATCACTGTGTGATATACTAAGGAAAAGAAATTAAAGACTTGCAGGGAAAGCACAGGAAAATGTGTGAAAAGCTGCTCTTTGGGCATGGGGGAAGCTTTTAGGGCTTGGAGTAGATAGTTCTCCCTGAGTCCCGTCTCTATTTATATTTTTATATATATATATCTCTCCATATCTATCTATCTACATATTGAAGAATGTTATTCAAAAAGTTTGGTATTCATACAAAAGATTTTGCTTCAAATGTATGACCTGAATTTTAATCCAAGTTCCATTTATTGTAGAGAGTGTGTAAGAAGAGGTGTTTGGAAGAGTAAGAAAGAGGAAACTCAAATCCAAGGAAATACAGAGCAAGGGATTTATTGGGAAATAAGGAGGGTTATAAACAAGTGTAGGATCTGGGATCTGCAGAAACCCTTTTTCAAACGTAAAAAGAAATATGGAACAATATATTTTGCCTTTCCCTTAGATAAATTCTCCATTTTGAGCAAGAACAGATGTTAAAAAGTATTCCTGTCCTTTCTGCAATTGTTTCTTTTTTTTAACTTGTGGGCCACTCTGGGACAGAAGGATGGTAGTAAGAAGGGAAAAATGAAACAAAAAAATGTAGATCCTATGCTTAACAACAACAACAACAAAATCCTCTCTGTTGTTTTTTATTACATGTAAGTTACATCAGAGAACTGGACTCTCTGAACATAATAAAACTGTAAAACTTTCAGAGATAGAAATGTAGCAGATCCATTACTTCTTCTAAATTAGCAGCTCCTTGTTCACAGTGCATGTGTCTTTTACTACTTCCTTCCTTCCTTCTTTATTTCTTTCATTGTTCTTTCTTTCTTGTTTTCTTTCTTCCCTAGACATCCTCAGTTCTGCTATAGGAAGTAGGGTATCTGAAGGTTCAAATAAATTCCTGAAGGACTCACTACTTATTTGGGCTCTGGCTTGCATGAAGATCAAGGAAGGGGTCTTCCCAAGCTCAGCATCCATCCTGCTCTGAGCTTATGAATTGTCAACTTTTGGACTCAGCTCTTTCAAACTCCTGGACAGAATGTGATCTTCCTTGAAAACAATTCTGGGAGCCTGTTTCTAGCATTATTACCTACCTGTAAATTGCACAGACATAGACACAGATTAAATCACAGATTTTCTTCTAACAACATGCTGATAAAGAATAAACTTGAATAAACCTGAATTATTGAACAAAAAACCCCAAGAGTAAGGTAATTTTCACATAGAGTACAAAGGTGTATAAGGTGTATTTATTGTTCTTTAATTGAATTGTTCTTTGATTTAATTTCACGAAGATATCCTAAATCTCTTTCTCAGTGCACACCTCTGATCCTCACCAGATTTTAATCAAAGGGCATGTTACAATGTGGTTTTCACACAGCTGATTATGACCGGTGATTTCTCTTTTGCACATTCTCTTTAACTTTGTAATAGCTGAAACTGAACCTTAGGTTGTGACCTGCCTCGAGTCTGGAGTTTGGAACTGGATTATGTGGAAATCTACAGCCTGACTGTGGTCAGCTGCTTCAGACGGTCCTGTGTAGATTGGAAAGGAAAAAAAAGTGTTTGCTCTTTATTGCAACCACAAATTCCAGAGTTATTTGAAAGCTAAAACCTGTTATTTTGAGTTCGTTCTTTCAGCCTCTGCTTCATATCCAATTTCAGCATACTACAGAACAGTTTCCTAAAGTATTCAGTCTTCCCAGTCTGCCCTGCTGCCATATATGCAGATACATTTCTGAAGATTAGCCCTGTGGTAATATTAGGATTAGCTCATTTTTCCTACTAGATTTGTTGCCTACCAAATTTAACTCAAAGCCTATGGGTTTTTACATTAAAAGCATGCACAGATTAATGTTTCACTCCTAAAGTGATACTTCCTTTTATCTATCAAAATCAATGTGGCACTCACTGTAGTTCATTCAAAATACCATCTTGCTCTGCTTGGTAATGATTGTTTTTAGTTCCCATAAAAGCAGAGAAGAACTCCAGATCCCAGGGAAGTTGATGGGAAATTTGTAATTGAGTGGAAACAAGACTTCCAGCAAGATTGGTGAATTTTCTGCCAAAAAGAAGATATTTGCTTTCTGTGTGAGTAAACTAAGTCCCTGACAGCTGGTTTAATATATATGTGTCAGCTGTGAAAATAATGCAAAGGGCAATAACACTTTCTAATTTCCCTTTTCATCTTTGTGAAGTTCCTGCCCAAGGTTTACGAACAGGATAGAAATGTACCGTTGTGCTCGCAGGCGAGATGGGAAGAGGTAAAGCTACTGGAGAATGCCTCATCCCAGCTCCACGCCTATGAAAAATTGAGCAGTTCTGTTTTGAAGGTTTGAAGATGTACTAAAAACATAGTTGAAATGCTGATTTTCTTGCTTAGAGAAGGAATATTGCCCATATTCTAGCTCCTTCCTGCAATAGATTATTCTTTATTTATGTAAAGTTAGCAGTAGCCTTCTTGCATACAAATGCATCTGAGACTATGCCAAAGGGTTCATGCTTTTAGGGAAGACAGGATTCAGACCTGGTCAGAGGAAGACATTCAACATATTTTTTTTTACCTCCACGGAACTGATAAAATTTTGGCATGCCCTCCTCCTTTCCCTTCAGGTCTGGGAATCTGTCCCCAACTCTTTTCCATTTTTTCCATTTCAAGAAACGCAAAATGTTGTGTATGAACTTAAAGGAAATGCTTTACTTGTTGTTTCCTGCCCTTGGGGTATTTCATTTCAGAGGAGGAGATCGCAGAATCACAGAATCATCTCGCTTGGAAAAGATCTTGAAGATCATCCAGTCCAACCATTGACCTCACACTGACCGTTCCTAACTCCACCAGATCCCTCAGCACTGGGTCAACCCGACTCTTCAACCCCTCCAGGGATGGGGACTCCCCCCCTGCCCTGGGCAGCCCATTCTGATGCTCAACAACCCCTTCTGGAAAGAAATGCTTCCTAAGAGCCAGTCTAACCCTGCCCTGGCACAGCTTGAGGCCATTCCCTCTTGTCCTGTTGCTTGTTCCTTGGTTCAAGAGACTCATCCCCCCTCTCTGCACCCTCCTTTCAGGGAGCTGTAGAGGGCCATGAGGTCTCCCCTCAGCCTCCTCTTCTCCAGACTACACAACCCCAGTTCCCTCAGCCACTCCCCATCAGACTTGTGCTCCTGCACCAGCTTCGTTGCCCTTCTCTGGACATGCTCGAGTCATTCAATGTCCTTTTTGTAGTGAGGGGCCCAAAACTGAACACAGTTATCGAGGTGCGGCCTCACCTGTGCTGAGTACAGGGGTAAGATCCCTTCCCTGTCCCTGCTGGCCACGCTATTGCTGACACAAGCCAGGATGCCATTGGCCTTCTTGGCCCCCTGGGCACACTGCTGGCTCCTGTTCAGCCGGCTGTCAATCAACCCCCCCAGGTCCCTCTCTGACTGGCAGCTCTCCAGCCACTCCTCCCCAAGCCTGTAGCGCTGCTGGGAGTTGTTGTGGCCCAAGGGCAGCCCCCGGCATTTGGCCTTATTGAAACTCCTCCAGTTGGCCTCAGCCCATGGCTCCAGCCTGTCCAGGTCTCTCTGCAGACCCTCCCTACCCTTGAGCAGATAAACACTCCAGTGTTCACAATAAAGTAAATTTGGTATTATTCTCACTCTAAATTTTTCAATTATATTTTTGCTCAGTTCCTGAATGGAAGATTGTGGAGTTGTACCATTCTTTGTGTAAGCTCAGTAACATTATTTCTGTGGGAACTCGGGAGATGGACAGGTTAATTCCTACACCACCAAAGTGCTGTTGCTTCGTAAGCTGACACAGGAGTTTAAATCATGGCTTGTGGAAGTAGAATAGGTCAGACTGCAATTTCACGTTTTGTTTTGTGACATTTTTGAGCTTATTGCTTAAAACTCACTCTGAATTTGTAGGTCAGTGCTTTTGGATCATCCCTATTGACTAACAAAATGATGAACGAACTGCCCCGCAAGAACAGAGATAGCATTAAACTCATCAGAATGAGTTTTGGATCCATTGGGTAAGGAGCATAGGTGTGAGAGTTTGAAAGGGAAAAGGGGATAGACTTTTTAGTAGGGCCTGTTGCAATATGACAAAGCATAACAGTTTTAAACTAAAAGAGGGTAGATTCAGACTAGATAATAAGGAAGAAATTTTATTCAATCACAGTGGTGAAACACTGGCACAAGTTACCCAGAGAGATGGTAGATGCCCCACCCCTGCAAACATTAAAGGTCAGGCTGGATGGGGCTCTGAGCAACCTGATCTAGTTGAAGATGTCCCTGCTCATTACAGGGGGGTTTGACTAGATGACCTTTAAAGGTCTTTTCCAACCCAAACCATTCTATGATAGAATCTAAGAAATGAGCAGGTCTTTGCTAACACTGGGCAAGAGTGGAAGGAAAAGGGGAACAGGTAATGTTAATTAATAAAAGTTATTTTGTGTGTGTGTGTGTGATGCCCTTCTAGTTATCATCTGGTATAATTACTTCAAGTGACATGATTCATTCATGCTTTGTTTGAGCAGTGCTGGTGTTGTTCATTATACTTTCGACATTATGCATTTTGGGGTTGTTGGGTAACTTAATTAAGCAGTGCTCGTTTGTTTGAGAGGTTATCTTAATTTATTTATTTTACCCTCAGAGTTTATTTTGAAATTTTTGGGGATTTGTTCCTTATCTCTGTATGTCTGATATGGTTATCTGTTTTTTAAATAAAAATGCACATGAAATAATGAGTGATTGAGATAAAGTTTAACGAGTAACCGAACTCTCCTGGTGTCATTTCGCTGAGATTTCACTGAATTTATTGGGCAGGATTTTACTGATGTTAGTGAAAACAGACACAGGTCAAAGATTTCAATATTTTCCTAAAACAGCTACAGAAACTGTGTCAAGTGTGGTCATTCTCCCAGCATGAAAGTTAAGGAAATTCAGTGCTTAATAGAGAGTTCATTAAATTCCCATTGTGTGGTAATGCATATAAACTCTTACATGCAAGGAGTAGCAGTATTCAGACAATTTATTAGGCTAACAAATGGTAAAATTAACTTGTATTCTTGGGCTAACTCATCCGGGCACCTGATACCTTTCTGCTGGAGCGAAGAGGCTTGACATTTCCAGACTTGGCAACCATGACAAGTCTCACTGCCTGTGACGTCTGTGAAGGCATTTGCTCTCTACCCATTTCACCTGATGAAAGAGGCAAGAAGAGATTTTTAGGAGAGATTTGTGGAGATAAGGAGGGTGTCTCAAGCTGGCTCAGTGCAGTTTCATTGTGACACTTGAGCTTTCTCCTCTCCTGGTAAGGAGTGCTTCTCTGCAGTGCCATAATTGGATGGAAACTCCATTCAGCACTCAGCCTGCCTAGGACAAAAGTCAAGAGGGCAGAGTAAAATCATTTATCAGGTTTGGTAGAAGTTTTCACCCCAGGATGGTGATATATTGGAGCACCAGGAAGGGTAAAAATTTTGTTTTAGGCTTTCAATAGGACAGTTTAGCTAACAGGAGGAAAAATTAAAGAAGAATAAATAGGAACTCTTACTCTCTGCCCATAAAATGACCTTGTTTCTTGCTCCCAGGAGACAAAATAATGATTAATAATTTACAAACCTGCTGTCTATTGAATAGATTGTGGGTTTATGTAACAATACTAGATTTTATAATAGCTTGAATCCCAAATTAATTTTCAAAATTATAGAAGTGGAATGTGGCAGAGGGACTAGGATAGGAAAGAGTGTTTCACAGTAAATTATGACCAAGAGTGAATGCAACTGCAGGGGTGTGGAGAGGGAGGATAAGTATATCTGAGGTAAAATTTACACTAGAGTACTGAAGCTAATACCATGAAACCTCATTAGGGCTTCAAAATCCAAATTACTTTCCAGAGGCTTAGAGATAATATCTGAACAACATAGCCTTTAAAAGGAATCAAGCTTTAAACTGGGGCAATATTGACTTTGTGTACCCCAAAGTTTCCATACAGTTTCCCTGTGGTGAATATAGGGGAAACTTTTTTCTGACTTTTATTTGCAGGTTTGAACCTGGAATATTTGATATCTCTGAAGTGGTCTAAACTCACCCATATCTCTGTGAATGTCTATGGAACGTAAGGATGTTCTTACACCTCTGAAATTACTCTTATTTTGATGCCAAAAGCCTTTATTATAGTCAAAGCATCCTCAGCTGAGAAGCCATAGGGATAATTTCTGATGATTCTTCATTTAGTTTTATCATGGGTCCTTGAAAAGGCTGTAATACAGCAGGAATTGTGGCTGTTCCAAACACATGTAACAAGCACATAGGGAAGAGCTGGCAGGACCAGGATGGTATAAACTGTGATGCAGCATATGCTTGAATATGCATGAGGCCCTTTCGTATGCAGTGGGTCAGACTTTTTTTTTTTTTTTCCTTTGAGACTATATCTTTGATTTATTCTGATGAAAAGAGAATGTCACTTCCAAATCCATTGAATTTTACATTGACCATAATTTGAGATTGCCTCTCTGGGGATCAGCTACCTTGGGGAGCACAGAATTTCAGAGAGGTATTTTCATGTGGAGTGGGATTGACACAGCTACAGTCCTTTCTTTTGCAAGAGGCATTTTAAAGTTGATTTCAATGTAGGGTGAAGATAAAAGTTTTTTTTCACTGTTAGTTAACTTTTGTTTGGAGGCGTTTCTGTTAATAAGTTGTTTTGCCTGCTTTTGTTTTGCAGCATTTCTGACTCTTTTCCTTTTTTTTTTTTTTTTTTTCCTTGCTGGCAAATACCTGTATTTTCTTGTCCTTGCTGACATTTGTCTTTGGTTCTGGTTTACATTAGTTTCAGTTATATTTTTAAGATAAATTTTTCAGAGGAAGACCAAATTGTGCAAGCTTGTTTATAAAGTTACTTAATGAACATGAAGCTAAGGATGTTTGAAGGTTCCTTTGCACCACTGAGTGTGCTCCCATTGATTTAAATTCCCTTTCAGGGAAGTCCAGGGCTAATCAGTTTATAGCATATATATTTGGCATTTATATGCCTAGTCCTGACATTATGCTCTATTTCTAGGTATCTGAAGATTATTTTTAATTCTTTTATAACTACAGACCTCGATGCAAAAATGTAATCTACTTGCCTGTATGAACAGCAGAAGAAGAGATATCACTTGTAGTCACTTCCACATGCAGAGCCATTTTAAGTCAATTGGTTTTATTATTACTGTGCTCTTCACACTCATATGCCTCAAATTGGACTGAAGCCATTTGAATTTATCTGCTGTATCGAGGCAATCAAATGGCAAGGAGTGGTAGTCATTGAGGATGGATTACTTTGGATCTCAGTATCATTATTTGCCTTTAGAAATATAGTGAGACATTCAATCCAATGAGGGATAATTCAGTTTTAATTAATAGTTTCAGAATGCTATTATTAAATTTTCTTTTAACTTCTTTCATTAATTAAGGATTATAGCTATATGGTCGAACAGAGAGAGGAAAGAATCAAACAGTATATGATGAAGTCTGACAAAGAAAAGGATATTAGAAAAAAGTGTCACTCTCCACCAGATTTCTGGGTTTTAATGTTGAGACTCTAACATGATCCAAAGCAGATAGTTAATTTCTTTTAATTGATAAAGCATTATCACTCAGAGGACAGATAACAAAACAAAGTTGTTAAATGACAATTAGGTACTAGACCATATAAATTGTTTTGTATTTGTGAGTGTATAATTTTAATCAAGTAATTAGTTTGTGCTATGTATTTTTGAATATGTGAATGTTCTCTTCTGTGGATACTAGAATTGTGCCCTTCAAAAAGAGAATTAATATTAAAATGTGAATATTTGATGTTACATGATATTTGGCTTGACTGTACAGATATAATTCAAAACCTTCTCTACATGTAGTCATAAATTTAGATTATGGCAGAACATGCTTTACTGACAGACTGCATAATATTTCAGAGGAATGGTAAAGTGAAAGATAATGAGCATTTCTCCTAGTTCTGAATCTCTTGCATCCAGATACTTTGACTCTCAAAGTCACATTGCAGGAGTCAAAACTTGGCCAATTTTAAAATTAAATATTTTAGTTCCTCAAATGGCAGAAAACAAATTTGTGAAAAATTATAAATATGGAGACTGTACTGGTAATATCTGTTCTGTTCAGTTATCATGCCTAAAATATTAGCTTTATGTGGGAAAGGGCAGACTACTCTTTCCTTCACTGTGCTAGTGTGTAGCTAGTCTTTTACCTAAGTCTAAATGGCAGTACTCCAACATGCAAAATGCTATTAGAGGCCAACAACATCCAACAGATGAATTTGTATTCTTACTACAGGTTTATTTTTGTAACCTTAGTTTGCAGGTGAGTTTAATACTAGTATCACTGGTAGTTTCTCATGTTGCAATTATTAATTGTCAGACAGATCACTGTCTAAGACTGCATTGTGTGGGCAAGAGATCTGGGTCTTGATTGATAAGCTACAAGTGGAATTGTCTGCCCAAGACCAAAAAAGAAGATTATTAATTAGATTTTTAACATTATTCAAATAGTTTTCCTGTATCACTGGAATATTAAAGTGTGATATAAGGAGACAGATGCTGAGCTGGTAGAAGTCAGTGGCAGCTCTCAGATGGGGAGTCTGAGTATGAATGGTCCTGTGGTCATAACATCACAGGACTCTCTTCTTTTGGTATGGGTTTTTAAGATATTGGATAAGTTCAACAGTAGGTACACGCTACCAGCAGGAAGGCTAATGCTGACGTGGATACATCTTCAGGATGTTTCATTTCTCTTGGTTCACTGCATGTGCACATTTGCAGTAAGCCTGGCAAAGGCAGATTAGATACGTCCTGCACACTTAGCTGTATACCTGGCTCCTTATGTATCACTCAGGGGCAGATCATGTGCCTTAAGGGGCTGGAAAAACATCCTATTGACTTCATAGGGATGGCCTTTCATTTCAGGCCTTTAACACATCTTTTGCCACTGTACCTTATTTGAACAATTTTCTTATTGGACATACATGCTCTTCCACACTCTTCTGTATTGATTTTCCCCATTTCAACATTATCCTGCTGCTTTCTTCTGATTTAAGTTGAAAGTTCCACCGATAAATTTTCTGTAATGCTGGTTGTATTATGTCAGTAAGTGGAAATAGCATATCATCTCTGTTTTCACTCAATGGGAAGTGACATACTGTTGATTAAAATTTATTGCTAATATGCTTTGATGAATGTTTCAGAGTCTGTTATTGGTTTGCTTTTTCATTTCTGGACACTTTGTATTTCTCTTTTATCAATTCTATTTCCTCCAATTGTTTTAGACAATGTATGATGCTAATAACATGTCAACTTCAAAAATCAGGAGCATAAAATGATACTTCTGTTGAAAAATACAGTTAGAGAAGAGAGTGATTTATAACGTTCTTTAAAATATGCAATTACATTTGTTGATTGAGATGCCAGTTACATATGGAAAAACAAAGCAAGATGTTGGAATTTCCTGTTTCAAATTATTTAATATGGAGTCATAATTTATAGATAGAAGGCAGATTTATTATGTAAGCTAGCCCAACTCCAATCAAAAGAACTATCCACTTCCTGGCACCTCTTTAATCCTCCTTTAAGCTTCCAGCATTCCTTGAGAAGACTTTCATGCAAGTTTTATAGGTGTTCAGTCCATTAATCTCTTCTCAGTTTTTTTTTTTTTCTCTTTATCCAATAGTACTACAGTTCAGCTCACTATGTTGAATCACTAATTTTCCTTTCAGAGATCCAGGTCGTGTTATTCATATAATCACTTCAGTCCATTTTTGTAATAGTATTTTGTAATAGTACCCACCTTGCATTGGAATAAAGGACTAAGGGAAGATCAGTTGTTGACTAATGTACAAAAAATGCATGTAAGCTGGTGTAAACTAATTCTTTCCTCTTTTCACCCTGGCTGCATATAATTTGGTCCCTGAGGCCCCTTTTAACAAGGCACTTAAGCATATGATTACCTTTAACCATGCAAACATTTCATCTGACCCATCTTCCTTGTGCTCCCATTTTCTCATTGACTGCAATTCCTCCAAACTGCTCCTGGATGTTGACTCCAGAGGCTTCCTGGAGAAAAGTATTCCTGCCGGAGTAATTCCTCTACTGCGCAGGAATGTGTTTCCTATGTGGATGTGCTATTCTATACATGTGTATGCCCAACTCTGTTTTCCAGTTATATCTAATGGGGTCTCCTTCATCACCATCTGATTGTTTCTTCCTCAGTTTCTCCTTTATTTGAAGGATACATGCTTTGGATTATTTTTCACCATCTGATTATCTAAGATGTTCTCATGACCTCAGATGTGATAAATTTTTTTTTTTTTTCTCCCCTGCCCATTTTTCCACTCTGTCTGCCTTTCTCATGTTAACTATGTCTCCCAATATAGAATAACTTGCCAGTTTTCTTAATATGATTATTTCTCACTCTCGCAGATCACTTAGGAAAATAGGAATGATAACCACGATTCCCTTGTTACTGTAGAAGATGTCAACTTGGCATACTAATACTCCTCATCGTCTCTTGTTTACATTCAATTAGTCAGGTTTTGGATCTGTCCAATCCAATCTGAATCAACATTTCAATTACTCTTTCATGAAAAAGAGAGTAAATGCTTCATTAAATTACAGGCTTTATTAAAATAGCTGTTGTCATCCATAAAGAAACTTTCTAAGATGATGTTTTACAATATAAGTGGGTTTGCAGAAAATATCACAGTCCTGAAATATGTATCATTTTAATTAGGTTGCAATTTAAAATGTTAGATTTTTCATGTCTTCTGTATGAGGAGATAATAAACATCTGAGAGCTAGAAGGTCTCAGATTTCTTGAGAAAATTCATGTGGTTTTGTAGGGAAATGGAGCATTAGGGTGCTTTTGAAATCACAAATCACAGAGCACTGTGCTTGTTGCTGAACAAAGACAGAACAAAAAGATCATCTCTGTGCCCCAAGATATTAGTACAAAAAGTTTCCACTGATGGAAAGAGGATCAGGGTTGAGGGCAGGTATCTGCCTGAAATTGTTCTCAATTGCCTACAGGGCAAATTCTGCTGTCGTGTGCAATGATACAGCTCAGTTGAAGTCAGTGAAATAACATGAGTTTTTCTGATAGCTACTTACTGCATAATAGGGAAGAAGCTCACCATAATTTGTGACAGGTTTTTTAGGAATATCTAGGTTTCTGTATTATATTATGAATGGTTTTGGTGCTTTTACTGGATTTATATTTTTTGGAGTCCTCCCTTCTTTAGGCCATAATCTAGTCAATCATTTAAGCATGTGTCTGACATTTAAGGATATACTTCAGTATGTTCATATTTGGAGAAGTGCTTAAATTTGCCCATAACTCTAAGATGAACCACCACTGTGGGAAACTGGCTAGGAAGCTATGTTTCAGTTCACACAGGTAATGGCAACCACTAAGGCACTTAAACTTTATATAAGGTTTGTCAGCCTTCTTGGGTCTGAGTAATCACTCGGCAAACAAACCAGATTTTTTTTCCTTTCCAATCCCCCGCCAGGTATTTTAATTTAAATGTACTTTTCCTCCTGGCCTATTTGTCAGCAAGAAACCTGGTAAATCAACTGTCATCAGCTCTACTGTAACAAAGCATTGTCTGCTTCTAGAGTTGCAGAGTAGACTCCTAATTATGGCATGAAGATATTTTAGAACAAAGACATAAAAAATCTTGGGTTTTATTGGCTGCTCAAATGCCTGCTATAATTAATACTACACTGGAAGGTTTGCTTTCATTTCAGTTGAACACATCTACTTTTAACCTTGATGACCAAATAATTTCTCATAAGCTTACTCGTGGATTAATGTTGAAAAGATGTAGGTGACTTTTTTTTAACCCTACAGCCGCCTACATTGTGAATATATTAGCTGAAAAGCTATTTCATGTTTCATCAGTGCTGCAATACTTAAATACTTACAGGTTTGAGAAAGTTGTAAGATGGCAAGAACTGCTATAGAAACTGTAAAATATTTACTAATACAATAATTCTGTTTTATCATGGATTCAATTTATAATTTAAATTGTGTATCACAAGTGTTTCTTTGTTCTTTAAAGTAGTTTTGAAAATGTCAGTTTAGACACATGTTGTATAAATAAGTAGCTTTCTTTGCTTCACATATAGGCAACATAATTTGATCTTTAAATTTAAACAACCATTTCTTGTATTCCTAAATAACGCATTTGGGAATTTTCACTTCTGTTGCTGGAATACTCTTTACAGATAGGAGAAAAATCTGACTACAGCTGAAATTCAAGATTTTTATATAGCTGGTCTTAGTTATTGAATTTGGAAATAATAGGAAGAATATGTCTGTCTTTCCATATATAAAGCTTCAGAGAGCCTGATACAATCTCCAAGTGCTAGTGAAAAAAAAAAAAAAGATTTCCTAAATAAAACCCGTGTTAGAGCCATTTCAAGTCAGAAACTTGCAGTTCTTCTGCATCTACTGCAGTGTGGTTTTGGTAAGTAATTTGGGGCTAGTTTCCTCCATTCTTACTTGTGAAATGACTTCAGGTATGCTAAATATTTTTCACTTTCCACTCTTTAAGACTGGGGTAATAATTCTTAACTCAGGCCTGGATGTGCCCTCAAGGGTGAGGATAGAGGAGACCACATGACAATTTAGCTTCCTCCATGTTTGGTCCATCCTGTATCTTCTAATAGTGTGGTGCTATGAGTGAAAGAGGAGAAACATAGTCTACTTTCAGACCTCTACAAACTCTTCATCTTGAACTATCTTACACTACAAGCTTGTTTTGAAACTTCATTTTATCATAGAATCATAGAATACTGGGTTGGAAGGGACCTCAAGGATCATCTGGTCCAACTTTTCTTGGCAAAAGCATGCTCTAGACAAAACGGCCTAGCACATTGTCCAGCTGAATCTTAAAAGTGTCTAATGGTGGGGAATCCACCATTTCCCTGGGGAGATTATTCTAGTGGTTGTTCTCATTGTGAAAAATTTTCTTCTCATTTCCAGTCAGAATCTCCCCAGAAGTAACTTGTCCCCATTAGCCCTCATCTTTTCCATGGGACTCCTTGTAAAAAGGGAGTCACCGTCTTCTTTGTAGCCCCCCTTTAAATACTGGAACATGGTGATAAGGTCACCCATAAGCCTTCTCATCTCAAGGCTGAACAAACCCGATTCTCTCAGCCTTTCCTCACATGACAGGCTGCCCAGTCCCTTGATCATCTTTGTGTCCCTGCTCTGGACCCTCTCCAGCCTGGCCACATCTTTTTTGTATAGCGGGGACCAAAGCTGAACACAGTATTCCAGGTGTGGCCTGACAAGCGCTGAGTAGAGTGGGATAATGACTTCATCATCTCTGCTGGTGATGCCCTTGCTGATGCAACCCAGAACCCTGTGGGCTCTTTGCTGCAGCAGCACACTCTTCACTCATACTGAGCTTGTTTTCCACCAGGACCCCCAGGTCCTCTTCCGCAGAGCTGCTCCCCAGCCACATAGATCCCAGCCTGTGCTGCACTCCTGGATCATGTTTCCCAGGTGCAAGACCTTACACTTATCCTTGTTGAACTCCATAAGGCTCTTGTTGTCCCACTATTCCAGGTCTTCCTGCAGGGTGGCTCTCCCTTCCAGAGTGTCCACGTCTCCACTCAGTTTGGTATTGCCAGCAAACTTCATCAGGGTACACTTGATTCCATCATCCCAATCACTTATGAAGATATTAAACAGTGTTGGGTCCAATCCCTGGGGGACCCACTTGTGACAGGTTGCCACTTTGGAAAGGAACAATTTCCCACCCACTCTGTCAGCCATACACAGACCAATTGTCTAGGCCGTAATGCACCAGTTTCTGTAGGAAGAGGCAGTGGGGAATCACATCAAAAGCTTTGGAGAAATGCAGGTAGACAATGTCCACCACTCACCCCACATCAACCAAGCAGGTTACTTTGTTGTAGAAGGCGATCAGGTTTGTCAAGAACGATTTGCTCTTGGTGAATCCATGCTGGCTTTTCCCAATCACGTGCTTCATGTGACTTGTGATAGCCCCCAGGAGGATTTGTTCCATAACTTTCCCAGGGATTGAAGTAAGACTGATGGCCCTATAATTTCCTGGATCCTCCTTTAAGCCCTTCTTGGAGATGGGGGTGATGTTAGTCTTCTTCCAGTCTTCTGGCACATATCCTGAGCTCCATGACTTCTCAAGAATTGTGGAGGATGGCCTCACAACAACGTCAGCCAGCTCTCATAACACCCTTGGGTGGATGTCAGGGCCCATACATTTGTAGGGCTCAAGCTCCTGTGATAGTTCACACACCAACTCTTCCTTCACTTATGGTGAGTCTGTGTTGGCATCGACCTGGATTTTTGTTCCCAAGGCCTGGGGCCCAACAGTAGTGGTAAAGACAGAGGCGAAGAAAGTGTTGAGAACCTCTGACTTTTCAGTATTGTTGGTGACTATTTGGCCTCTTCGTGGGCCAATATTATCCTTCTGTTTCTGATTGCTGTTTACATACCTGAAGAACACTTGTAGCTTCTGACATTTTTTGTGTATAAAGAGCTTGGGAAACATTATCTGTGGAGTACTAGGTATCCTTTGACTTCTGTAAGAATTTGCTGTATGTACATGCAATGGCTACCCATAGGTGCTTCACTGGAAGACAGTTGAGGCACATCTGTATGACATGGAGGTGTGAGTTGTCTGGGCTATAACAAGTCCATAGCTAAATATAGCACCTCGGCTTCTTTTACCTGTGGTTTGAGCAAATGCTCGAGTGCTCTTAAGCAGTGGAAATTGCTTTTGAGAATTTGATGACAGTTTCACCTAATATCTAGTGACAAAAAGGAGAAATGGAAGAAGCTCATAAACTTCTCCTAAGAACAGCTGCCTTAAGTCTGCAGCTGACATGGATGAGCTACCAGAGGGAGACAAGTACAGATGGATCCGTTCTTTCTGCATTGTTTATTAATCATGATTTTCTTATGAGCAAGTCTTAAGTTTTAATGTTCTATGTGAACGTCAGATGGATTTCAGCTTGAATGAAAGGGTTAAGGTAATAGCAGCAGAGTAAATGTAGTGGGTTTACATGTTTGTTTGTTTGTTTTTTACTTTTCTTGTTCACTTCAGTATTTTCCTTTTTAAATGACCTGCTATTTATTATGCAAGAACATTATTATGTATCGTGGCATGAATAGGACATTTACAGAAACCAGGTATATTAAATTGCTGGAGACCAGACTGCAATCAGAATTTGATTTTGTGTGTCACCTTTTATTTTTTTAAGAACAGATGTGTTAACCTTCAGAAATTGTAAGAGCAGTATGGGCTTGGATCAGAAAAGAGACTTGAGCTCTGTTCTTAAATAGCAGGCAAGTTCAGTCTTTGTTTACAGGCATGACTTACTGACAATGATGAGCTTAGAGCTTTATATGCTACTGGCACAGAATACATAATCAACAGCGGAAAATAACTCCAATGCACCATCTTTTAAAAAGACAGGCTTGAGATACATGCTGTGATTAAGGAGGTGTTTTAAAACCTCCCATAATAAAGTGCTCTGAAGAGATGAATATTTCTTACTTCCAGACAGAAAGGTGAATGCCTGAACAGGATACCTGGCAAAAAACTGTTTTGTTGTCTCATATCACATGAGACATATGATATGTTTCATATGATACATATCATAACATGAGAATCTCCTATGCTCATGAATCATATCATGGACACACTTTGTTAGTTCCAATGATGCTGGGGTTAAGCAGGAGAGAGGAGTCCTGAGACCAGTGCAGATGCTTGACCTGAGGCCTGCATTGATCCATTAGGACTGTACATACTCTCTTTCTCTTTGTAGCCTGTGAAATTTCAGAATAAACGCAACAGTCAAGAAAAAAAAAAAAAAGCCTATTTGTACAAAAATAGGATTTTTAAAGCTGTCCTCATAACCCTAAATGTGTTTTGTTTTCATTGCTAGGAAAAGATTAAGGCCATGTTTCTGAAAGTCCCAAGGGACCAGAGTTGTTGGTTAACCTGGTAAATAGTTTCCAGTAATGGGTAGTTTATAGAAAATGGGAGTGTTTATGTCAGCAAATCTCGTTAACTTGGATATTTTTCAAAGGAGCAACATCCAGCACATCTTATAAACTTCTTTACTAGTTTCACATGAAAGCTGTTACTTTGCCATAACTGTTCTTTCAAAAGAAAAGTCAGTGTTAAACCTAATGCACTATAGATAATTTGTTTGAAATCAAGGAATGTCTTTACATCTTGATGTCAATGAGATGCAGGTGTTCATAGATCCTGAAACACTTAGGTGTGCCACCTGTACCAAGATGCAGTGTCCTCTATACTCCATGGATCAGTATTAAAAAAAACTAAGCTTCTCACTATGACTGTGCAAAAGCAAGTAACTGTGGTAAACAAGATTTAATATGCATCATGGTATTAGAAGTTGGAATAGTGTTAACAACCTTCAGAGGACTATCATAAGTTTTACCGATGTTTAATTTTTATTTTTTTCTCCTCTGGGAACCATGTTTCCTTTCTACATGTAATCTGGAACACTGCAGCCCTAAATTGCTGAGACAGGCAAATACATTTTATATATACATTTTTTGACCTTCTATTTTTTTTTTAAAAAAATAAATAAATTCTTATCTTTGTTAAGAAAAAATACATATGTAAATACATATGTTTAATGAAGACTCCTTCTGAGTGTCTTCTCTACAAAGAGCAATTTCTGTCTTAATTTTAACTATTTTTTCACTGGTTCAAGTTATTTCATATCTGTTCTTTATACTCATGGATTAGATTTGAGCTTTACCCTCTATCAGTCTAGGCTCCCAGAATTTCATTTTTATATTTTTAAATTTTCAAGGTGTATTAGAGAAGATACAGAATATATTCAAATGACCTTCCATTTGTCTAATTGCTTTCTGATATGTACTGGGATATTCATCTTATTCACATCCTTATCCTTAGAGGTATCTGTGAAGGATATTTGAACTGAACTATCACTTATGAATTAGCAATGCTGAGAAGATTTTTTTGTGACAGATGACGGATATTGGAAAGGAAAAGTTTCTCAGTACTATGGTTAAACAGAATCCTTAATTACAGAGGAAAATAAGCCAAAAGTCTGTAGGTTCTGCATTGGAAAAGGTTTGTTGATCCTAGATGTTTTGAGGAAGAATTTAAATCTCTTTTTAAGGAGAAGAAAAAAAGAAAGACATTTCGCTTCCCACCAGTGCAATAGTATGTCCTTTACCATCTGGAATTCAAGGCAGCTGTGCCTACCGTCCTCTAGGAATCACAAGACTAAAATCTGTGAATAATGTATTTCTACATTTGTATGTGAATTTGAGCATAAACATAGTAAAGAAGGCAAAGGTTAGCAGTCATAACATTAACATACATTATGGAGAAAGAAACCTCTTTCTCCATTTGTGTTTTCAGGTAGCCCAGATCTGTGTCGTTCTTTATCTCAATACCCAAATAAAGACACAGCTGACCCCTAGGTACATCTGCAAATCTTTTTTAGGGACAAAACCTTATCAGCAGTTTTTGGGCGCAAGTAGGAATGATGACCTGAGAGTGCTATTAAAGATATACCCAAACCCTATACTTAGGAAGCTCTATGCTTAATGTTAAATTGTACTAATCAGTAATGAAATGAATTAAAAAAATCCAGATTATACAGCAGGTAATTTGAAATAAATAAAATATAAGAATGTAAATAAGTCTTATTGCTACTTTTAATCTGAAGATACCCATCTCCTAACAAATCACCTTTCACATGTTTTTATCTTAATGGTTCAAATTGAAAATTGGCTGGCACAAGCTTACGCTGTTCACCTTCTGCTATCTTTGTAGCCAGGCAAACAAATGACCTCTGAATCTGTCCCAGAGAACCTTGCAAACAGATATTTATCAGGTAAACCACTGATTTTAATGTTGAGCATAGAGAAAACAGCGGCTGTTCCCTTTATCAGCAAAAGGAAGGAGCCATCCATCATTTCTGGATTTATGATGCTTATAACTGAACTGGTGGCAACGATGGTGTTCAAGACTTTCTCTGTACATTGCCCACTCTTGTGGTGTATTGTAAATAATTTTGATTAATTTAGTTGGGCCACTAAGCTCATTAGCTCCTACAGTAGTTATGGGCTGATATCCACTCAGATCTATAGAGTTAGCAAGCAGTTAGAAAGAGGATTTTCTATAATCCTTTGAAAAAGCATCTCCCCAGCATTTTTCCCCTTTTAAGGAGATTCTGCTTTTGGAAGGCTGATTTGGGACCTGCCCTTGAGCTGAATTATGGAGTAACTTTATTCCTGTCAGTGCCTGGCCTGTTTCACTTTGGTTTAAAGAAACATTTTCCTCCACGTTTTAACCCTACAGCAATATACCTTGAATTTCTAGATCTTGAAATGACTACAGGCAATGTAAAATTCATCTTGGTCTCAGCTTTCTCTCCAGAGATGCATTGCGTGCTTGGGAGTCCGTCACCATTATAAAATGTGATAAATCCACATACTCCATTGTTGGAGAACGGCTTGCAGAGAGCAAGGCCATGGGTCTCTGCAGAAGCTGATTGCAGCCATCTGAGGTAAACAAAGGAATAAACCCAGGGTACAGTTATGCCAAACAACAGACTGTTATGTTAACAAAGAGAGAAACTGAGGTACACAATGGCCTTGATGGTAAAAACAACCTTGGGAAAGGAGGCAGTCCAGAAGAGGGAAGATGTTGTGACATGTCTGAGATGCCACAGGGGGCTGGGATATTATAATGTAGCTTTTTACATGTATCCAATAGATTTGTGAGTAGTATGCATGATTATTGTAGAGTGCTTATATAAGGTGTGATTTCTGTCAATAAAGTTGAAGCTTGCTCTATCATTCACATTGAATCGGCTGCTTGCTTCCTCCGCCCGCCGCAAGTGGCGCACCGAACAGGGTTACCCGAACTCTGCTTTTCCACCAGACGGAACCCAGGAAGCGGCGGAACGGATTTTTCGGAGCTGGAAGGCGATAAGGTCGCTGCTGACAGCAGTAGACGTGTGCCATCTCCTAAAGCGTCGGGATTCGTAAGTCTGACATCGAGGCAGCTGGTCCGGCTTCAGGAGATTTTGGTGTCCGTGGATGGCTACCCCGTAATTGGCCGAATAGGGGTGAGACCCAGGAAAGGCCAGGCCGAATAGGGGTGAGACCCAGGAAAGGCCAGAGGAATTTAAGGCTGAATAGGGAATTGTTACCCAGGAAAAGCCTCCCTGGTGTCTGGCTACTTGATCGGACTTTAAGGAAGGTCGTCAAGCTGCGCCAGGGGTGTGGAATTTGTGGAATTTGTGGAGTTGCTGCCCGGGCAGCCACATGGAACGAGAGGTAGCCATTCAACTTTTACAGCGCTTTTTAGAAAAGCGGGGAGTAGGTCTGTTAAAAAAGACTTAGCCGCGCTGATTGGTCTGGGCAAGGCTAAGGGACACTTTAAAGAGCCAAATTTATTGTTTGAAGAAGCAGAATGGTGAGATAATCTTTTAGACCCTGATGCTGTAAATCCTGAAAAAGAATCTGGACTGTCTGGTCTGTGTCCTCCTTTAATTGGGGATGATCCATAGATAAAACTGAGGCGAAAAAATCGTAAAAGTGAGGCGAAATAACTTTGGTGCAAGGGAATATGGACACGGCAAGAAGAATTCTTACTCCTGTAAGCTATGAGCCGAGTCATCAGCCACGTTGGGAAGAACGGCATTTTTCTGTTATTAAAGATGTAAGCATTAATAAGAACGGGCTGCAAAACCTCAGACTACACCAGCTGTACTGGAGGCGATGGCTCAGGGATATCGATTGGCCCCCTAGAAATTGGCTAACACTTTTAAGAAGAAAAACCGGCATTCACGCCGGGACAGTATTCTATCTGAAACAACGAGCGTGTGGATCTCCGTGCTCAGCGTTCGGAGCTGGCGGCGGCGGCCCGGGGCCTCCCCGACCCCCCCGCGGAGCGGCCGCCTGCGGCTGAGCCCGGCACTGCGCTCTCGGCACCCCCCCCCCCCCCCCCGCCAAAAGCGGCAGGGTTATGCAGCACAGGCTTTAGATGTTCTTAATGGAATCTTCGTATTTGTAATATTTGTCATTTTATGTTGTGAGTGATGAGTGTCAGGAGCTCCTTTTTGTGTGTGTGTGAGTGTGTGTGTGTGTGTGAGACGCGGCCCACTGCAGCTGCGGAGTTCTCCGGCCAGGGAAGCGGCCGGCCAGGAACTGCAGGGTCCTAGTGCCCGCCCGCTGGGTCATCGGCGCTGCGGTTTGTTTGGGCTCAGTGTTCTAACTGTTACAAGGTAAAATACCTCTAGCAGGAGGCAGTAATTCTGTGTTGATTGTTGTTTTGAATTTAGGTGCATACTCTGCGGGGAGAGTGCACCTTTGTACCATCTGCCTAACGAAAATATTGTTAAAAAGTCATCTGCAACCTTACACGGGTTGTTTGTTTTACCAGGGGTTGTAGATGCTGATTATGAAGAGAAAAATCAAAATTATGGTCTGTACCCCTGTGTTCTGTAACAAAACAAAACAAAACAAAAAAAAAAGTAAAAAAAAAAAAATTGTTCAGCTTGTTAAAGACGCTGCAATTACTCAGGATTTGGATCAACAGGTACCCCTTAAATATTTTTGGACTAAAACAGTAACACAAGGTTAACTTCTGGTAAAATGTACTCTCGTTAAAGCTAAAAAATCTGTCGAGCTGACATGCATTTTAGATACTGCTGCAGATGTGACCATAATATCTGTGAGCAGATTGGCTGTTAGCCCTGGTACCTCAAATGCTTTTCAGGGTTGGTGTCATGCTGTAACAATTTAAAGCAAGGATCTCATTCATGTAAGAGGCCTAGAAAATTGGGTAGCAAATATTAATCCATTTATATTGGAAAACCCCTATTGCATTTTGGGGTCATAACTGTATAACTCAATGAGGAACTCAAATTGCATCAAATTTGTCTTAATCACCACTGTAGCACAACCCACCCTGAAACCCACCCTGACACTAACCTTGTGAACTGAATCACCTGTGTGTATTGTCCTGCAACAACTTAAAACTGTTATTAAGACTTTAAAAGATTTACAGGCACTGTTAGGAACCATAAATTAGATACAGCCGTTGTGGGCCTAACTCATTATGATCTGCATAGCTTATTTGATATTTTGTGAAAAGATCCTTCACTGACATCACCCAAAGTACTTACAGAGAAAGCAAAACAAGATCTTCACCATATAGCTAACAAGCATCACAGGTATACTGCATTCCCCCACAGGACAAACCATCGTAGAAAGAGCGCACCAGACCTTGAAAGTGCTTTTGCAAAAACAAAAGGGGGGAGAGATCTTGGCTCCAGGTCAACCATTTGCTCTGCTGTAAAACGCATGCATTTCTTCCACCAGAATGTCAGAGCAACACAAAAACAGTTTTCTTTATCAAGGTATCCAGCTAAAAACATCACTGCAACTTGCCCTGAATACCAGAAAGACTCCATCTCTTCAAACCTTTTAAATATCTCCCCTGTGTTACAGGTGTCACCAATATTGTGTCATTTTTCATCACAGATACCAGATCAACAAGAAGTCCAAAGCAAAGCTCAAGTGTTAACAAAAACCTAGAAAGGGGTAACTGGGAAGGACCATTTTCTTTAATAACCTGGGGAAGAGGTTGTGCTTGTGTCTCCACAGGTCTCAGTCTCCAATGGTCACCAGCAAGGTGTGTGCAACCACACCTGAGGGTGAGAGGCAGCCAGCACTCAGGATCCAGCTGTGGGTGCTGTGAGTGCCCCTGTGCTGACAGTTTGCGGTCTCTTCGACTGATCTTTTAAGCAGAATGTCTGAGTAATGTTTGCTACTGCAACAGAACAAACTACACTACAGTTGCCAATTCTTTTAAGAGAAAATGCTAACAGTAATTGTAACTCCTTAATGAAATATATAGGCTTACTAGTCACTTGTGCAAAATGTAGTTTAGATAAAATATAGTTATTAATAAGGATAAGATGCTGTAAGAATATATGTATTCCACTTTCTTTGTTTAGTAATATTAAGAATTAAGAGCTCAAGTATTTAACCTTATTTAGAAACTCCCTTGGTTTTCCCCCTGGAGTACTGGCCAGGCTCCAGGTGGAACCCAACAGGAGGATGAAATCAGATGTTTCCGCTCAAAGGAAGTTGCCAGTTATTTTGGCCTGTTACTTTGAAGGCTGGACCTGCTTGCAGCGACTTTGGATGTCTCACCTACGGATGGACGCATCACGTAGGGTTTCCAGTTTGTGAGGAAGGGCACTCTAAATTCTCGCTGCATCCAGGGTTCCCCAGCAATTGCGGATCTGAGTGTTAGTACCGTATTTTCCTTACTGTTTATTTTTGTACTATTTAGTCATATCCCTTAAATATGGATAGTGAAATTAGTCTACTCTTTTTAATTAGAACTATTCTAAGTATGCTGTGTTTTGAAGTTTGTCTAACTCTTAATTGATACAGCTCTCAAACAAGTCTTGCAGGTGCCGCAGCAAAACAAAGAAAGGGGAGGGCTGGAGGGCATCGGTCTCACACAGCTTCTGACAAACAGCTAAGCTTTGATGAAGAACAGGCCTCGTAAGATAGATAAGAAACTGCAGAGTTGTGCCAAGGTGGCAGGGAAAGATCAATCAGGACAGTAGGCATTTTGCCTGGGCTTAGCAACTGCTGCCGACCCATCTCAGACCTGTTTGGTATGCCATTTGTACTGGTCATTATGGTTGGTATAATCAGACAATCTGGCTGAGATGGCAAGATGTGACTCCTTCAGAAGTACCGGTGAATAGCACTAGGTTTTGTAGTGATGTTTATACAATAAATTTACATCTTGAAGAAGGAAGAAAGTTTAATAATGATTTGACTAAAAGGTTACCAATTATTAGATGGTTAAAAAATTCTTTTGTTTTTACATGGAATAACAGTTTAAATTGTCATTGTAATCCTTTTAATGATATTAACCTGTGTGTGGAAGTGTTTTATGAGAACGATGGACTGAACAATAAAAGGGGTCTGGATCACTCAAAAACAAAAAGGGGGATCTGTGGAATGCCTGGGAAACAGCGGACATGTAATGAGTGATCCAGACTGAGTGGCATCACTGTAATCAGGCTGTGGCTGTTGGGAAGAACACCGGCAAGGCCAAGAGGATGAGAAACTGCGTGAGTAGCAAAGAAATAAGGATGCTGGACTGTGGGAAATAAAATGTTTGCCTAACAGAAGAACTACGTGTGAACACCATAACGGGACCAACCATAGAGGGTGTGAAGGCTTGTGGACAGTGGTATAGAACCAGTCCTAGTTTGTTTGCTTTCATGTGATTGCTCTTCGATAGTATGTGGGATGCTTTGTACTTGATAAGGTACCTTCGACAGTTTAAGGTGTGCTGTATTACAGAGTCGAGCTGCCATACACTTTCTTTTGCTTGCCCAGGGGCATGGATGTAAAGATTTTGATGGGATGTGTTGTTTTAATCTATCCAACCACAGTCAATTAATGCAAAACCAATTACAATGGATGAAGCAACGTTTACAAAAAACACAAGTGGTTGTCAATCCTTGAGACAAATGGTTACAATCTGTGTTTGGTCTGTCCCTATGGCTACAAGGTCTGTTACAAGAAGGATTGCGGTGATTAGGAATAGTACTATTGATTGTAGTAATTATTAAAATAGCATATAGTTGTATAATGACAAATATTAGTAAATTTATGCTTGTGCAGCCTGCACAAAAAGAAAAAGGGGGAATTGTTGGAGAACGGCTTGCAGAGAGCAAGGCCATGGGTCTCTGCAGAAGCTGATTGCAGCCATCTGAGGTAAACAAAGGAATAAACCCAGGGTACAGTTATGCCAAACAACAGACTGTTATGTTAACAAAGAGAGAAACTGAGGTACACAATGGCCTTGATGGTAAAAACAACCTTGGGAAAGGAGGCAGTCCAGAAGAGGGAAGATGTTGTGACATGTCTGAGATGCCACAGGGGGCTGGGATATTATAATGTAGCTTTTTACATGTATCCAATAGATTTGTGAGTAGTATGCATGATTATTGTAGAGTGCTTATATAAGGTGTGATTTCTGTCAATAAAGTTGAAGCTTGCTCTATCATTCACATTGAATCGGCTGCTTGCTTCCTCCGCCCGCTGCACTCCATGTACTGGTATAAATTGGGACAGAACTGTGACTTCAATAACAAGGTAGCACGTTGCTGCATACTTTATACACATACATATATATAGATACACCATGCTAAGACTTACACCTATGAGTAGAAGAATATTTTGAAAACTTTGGGCACTGCATTGCACAGAGATTTTAGATCACTCCCTTCCTCTACCACAGTTCATACTTTTCAATGTCCAGACCTTCAACTGTAATGTCCTGATTGTCAGTGAAAATAGGATAATGCTGGATAGGTTTTCAAATCTTCTATTGACAAGATATTTTCTTTGTTTGCTTGTTTTTAATTAATATTTAATTTGGTGTGCAGACAAGGGTTTATATCATCAATTGTTGTAAACTGGCTTAGCTCTGTCAAAGCTCATGTTACTATATTGATTTAGACAACCTAAGAGGCTAACCTGAAGTTAAAGGAAAGGTCAAAATCTTTATTCATAGGAAAAAAAAGGAAAGTAAAAAAGCAGATGTCATGCTGGGATCTGTGGTATGGTAATAACAGTTTGATGACTGCTAGGGAAAGGTGACTCCTGCAAAAGAACTGGAAAATGACTGGGAGCTTTTTAGTTTTAGTGGTTTGGGGGTTTTCTGGTTTGGTGGTTTTTTGGTTTTTTGTGTTTGGTTTTTTTTTTTGTTGTTGTTGTTTTTTTGTTTGTTTGTTTTGTTTGTTTGTTTTTGTTTTTGTTTTTTTAATCTTATTATCATTGTAGGAAGTTTATTGCCAATTAACTTTATGGGAAGGAATTACAGTGGTGGTAAGAAATTAAAGAATATAGTATGTATTTATGTAACGGTGAGCAAAATTAATATAGCTTAACTTGCTTTTTAAGCTCTGCCCTAGCCTTGTCCCTAGATATAAGATACTGTTTTAACTGAGATAAACTGCTGTGATAAGAAACTGTATTTTCTTAAAAATCAGAATATATTTTCTTTTATTTGTGTTAGTCATAAAATTCATATTGGAAATAACACACAAATAAGCTTCTTATCCATAAAATCATTGAAATATAACATGACATTTAATATATGCGGTACATAATTAGTCTCCTGTTCACTTATACAGCCATTTATTTCAGCCATTGAATGTGGTGATTTTGAGACAAGTTGGCATTTTATTAAAAAAATGAAAATTTTAAATTGAACTCTTTCTTTGTGTACTCCACTCCTCAGAAAGTGTTATTTCAGATGTAGTCAAATCTGCAAAAACAAATCCTTGTTCTGTTTATGAACTTCACCACTGCCTATTGAACTGTTTTTCAGTTATTTTCTCATTGCTTTTAATGAAGTTATTTATATAATCTTTCAGTATCGCTCTCCAACAGTGATTTTAATTATACAATAATTAGTCTATTAACCCATCTGTAATTAATGTACAGTATTAAAGATGATCAAGATTGAACACTTAAAACTTATTCTTCAACATTTCCATTTGCAAAATGAGGTACAGTTTCAAAATGTGGTTCCAGATTTGCCTTCAAGTTCTCCTATTGAATAGGAATAATTTATTTACATTCAAAATTTTATTTCTTTTATTACTCTAAGATTATTTCTTCTATTAATCTCTAAGATTAGTTACCTATTTGTTGTATAGACCTGGAAGATCTTGGAGAATTGACACATTACATTTTGATTTGTTTTCTTACTGCTAACAAGGTGAAAATTTTACATCCTATTTCCTTTTTTTTTTTTTTTTTTTTCCCCACGGGCTTAAATTACTTGCAGATTGTTGCCCTGTTTTTCGCACTCCTATCTACAGCACATGTTTTTGCAGTTCTTATATTGCTGTCACTCTGAAATGTATATGTCTCTGCACAAAGCTATCTTCTTGCCATTGACTTAATTCCTATTGACCTCGATGAGGTAACAACGTGACTGTCCTGGAGCAGGCTTTTGGGAAGATGATGGTTGCACCACTCCCATCGCGTTATTCCTCTGAATGAAGATGGTCATGAAGCTTTTGGATAGTATGACTTCAGTTTCAGAAGCCTTCAGTAAGATTGGAAGAGAAACTGGATGCATGGGAGGACAGCACTCCTCAGAGTGAAAGAAGGTGAATTCTTCATTGGCTTTTAATAGAAGAGAGGGAACTCGGATTAACATTTTACAGCAGGTGAATTAATTGCATAAGTAAAATTTTAGCTAATTTGGAAAGAGCACAGCAATATGAAGGTGCTGTTAGCATCTATTAAAAGATGAGGGATTTGTGGATTAAAATTTAAAGCCAAACCCAGATTAAGGTGCCCTTTAATTTATCAACAAGACCTCTCTTTATTTTTTGGCAATGAAGAATGTGGGCTCTTCTAAATCTTGTTTTAATCCTGAAACTCAATACTTTCTGCAGTATAAGGATCAAATTCTGCCCTATTAAAAAAAAAAAAAAAAAAAGGATATGTTTTCAGGCTAGTTCCTATACATTTTAATGAAAACTCTGCCTAGAATGAATTTCAGAGAGCATTTAGAATGAACTCTGGCAAGCTGAGTGGAAGGCTGTAACCATAGTGTTAGAAGCAAGGAGTTATTTGCAGAGTTCATGATCTTGGAGTAATAATCATGGCGCCAGCTAAGAAATGTGAAGCAGAGATTTGCTTACAGAGCTCCACTTCTGTCTGCAGTTATTTCTAGAGTATAATTGTTACCAAGCGAAGTAGTATAGTGTGAGTGAAGGATGATGAAAATTGACAACACTGCTCTTATGCAATATGTTTTAATGCCCTTCCCACAACTCCCTGCCTCTTGTGCCTTTTCTGTTACCCACTGGAGAAAACCATTTGACTTTGGAGAAGGTACGGTCATTGACGAGACCATTACTGTGCTTTTTTTGGGTTCTCTACTTCTGGTGTGAAAATTTCAGATAGACAGGAGGGAAGGTTGTAGGCTGAAACAACAAGTGCAAAGCAGTTGTTAGTTGGACTAAAATGTATTAATCATTATGCTTAGCACAACAATCAGGGACTCTCACTTGCTGTAGTGATGAATAGTAAAATTTTAATAAGGCACTTTCTACCTTAGACACAGAAATTTGAAAATATTTCTAAAATTTTAATGCCAAAAGTGATTTCAGTTTAAATAACAAAATCGGTGTATTTGTTATAGCATGTTATTTTATGTAACTACTTTTTAAACTGCTTTACAAGTGTTCTTCACAGCAGGTACCTGATTCAGAAAGCCTAAGTGAATGAGGAGTTTAAATTATATTTTCAAACATGACAGAGGAGAAAATTCTACAAGTGTTTACATGAATAAAGATGCGAAGTTAGATACTCTGGAAAATCTTAACAAGTTCCTACCCTAAAATCTCTCTGCATCTTTAGTTAGGTAAATGCCACTAAATATGTGGCCTTTAACTACTTGTCCTCTGAAGTGACTGTTTTCTGGGAACAAAATCTTTTTTTTTTTTAGAGTTTTCCTGGACTTAAAGCTACTTAATAGTTTTTAAATATGTTATCTGAGATATATGTTCTATACTCCATATTTGTATCTGTCATTAACTATGAAGGACACTTCCTTAATACGATCAACAACATGAAATTACAGCCCTAGACAGGAAATGAAGGTTAATTTTGCACACAGCAGAAATGCAGAGGAGACTGTCTGAATAGGTTGTAGCTAGCATGCTGAAATCTGATATATTGCTGACTTGAACAACACTAACTGTGCTGGAAACATGACTGCTCTTGTCAGAAGCGTATAAAGGTACAGGAAGAGCAGTTAGGGGGCTGCATCTTAAACTAGGCATGTCCAGTATTACTGCATCTACTAACAGCATGCCAGAGCAAGAGTTAAAAGGAACTGATTAATATCACAATGTTAGCTGTCCCAGTGGCAAGATTTCTTTTTTTTTTTTTTTTTTTTTTAGTTTATGAAAGTGTCGTGGTTTCAGCTGGAATAAAGTTAATTTTCTTCCTAGTAGCTGGTATAGTGCTATGTTTTGGATTTAGGAGGAGAATAACTGTTGGGATTCAAGAGAACTTTCTGCGAGAGAATGGCCATGTGAGCAATCCTGAGTGAGAACAAGACTGATAAGAGCCTCAGCCGAGCAAGAATGCGATAAGGATGTGACCCTGAATGAGGGGGGAGAAACTCGGACGAGACAAACAAACCCCAGAAGGGGTTGGGACGGAAGAGGAAGTTACACAAGGGAGGAAGCCTGGCAAGGCTGATGTGGCACTTTTTATCCAATCATAAGAAGGTTTAAAGCTCGGGCTAAGTTGACTGTCCAGTCTTGAGGACTTGTACTGCATGTTACTCACGTGTGTGGGAGAACATTATAAAAGGGCTTTCATAGTCGTAATAAACGGGCATTGCTTGATCACATTGGTCGTGTGTGTGTTCAGCTCTCCCACAGATAACACATTTAGTTGTTGCTAAGCAGTGCTTATGATAAGTCAAGGACTTTTCAGCTTCTTGTGCTGCCCTGTCAGCAGAGGCTGGGGGTGCACAAGAAGCTCGGCGGGAGCATGGCCAGGACAGCTGGCCCAAATGATCCAAAGGACTATTCCATACCATATGAGAGCATGGCCAGCATATAAACTGGGGGGAGTTGACCAGGAGGCACCACGGCACCACTCAGGAATTGGCTGGGCGTTTGTCAGCAGGTGGTGAGCTATTGTGCATCACTTGTTTTGTGTATTCTATCATTATTACTATTTTCCCTTCCTTTTCTTTCCTATTAAACTCTATCTCAATCCATGAGTTTTCCTTTTATTCCCCCGATTTACTCCCCCATCCCACTGCAGTGTGTGGGCAGTGGGCAAGTGGCTGCGTGGTGCTTAATTACTGGCTGGAGTTAAATCGCAACAGGGAGTTGAAAGGACTGTGGTCCCTTCTGATATTGCTGGATCATATGCATGTGTTTAAAACAGAGTATCTCCATGCTTGAACCCAGGTGCACAGACACTGTTTGTCATCACATACATTGTTCATCACCACTTTCATCTGAGCCTTTGTGGTAAAGGCTATGCAGAAACAAAAAAAGTCTTCAATTTCTAGATTCTTGTTTTGGTTATGGTGCAAAAACTGAACTGGCAATCCAAACTCCATTATTAATAAAAAGTGAAAAAGCAATTCAGAAGGCTTTAGCCAGAATTAGCTTGAGTTTATAGTCAGAAACTTTCAGTCCAAGCATTGCAGAAAATTCTTAAACACATCACTTCTTCGGATATTGAACTGCTTTGTGCCTTCCAGGAAAATAATTCAGTATGCACAGTGATGCAGCTGACCTGAGAACTATTGACATGACTATACTCTAAAACTCACTGAAGACTTCAAAAAGCTTGGATAAGGCTCTCTTAATTAATGAAGCTGGAAATATTTAGGAGAAAACCTATTCTCTGTGATCTATTATACCAATTTTGTATTTTTGCTGTTGCTTTTCAGATGGGTGGGCTGTGTTTAGTGGAATCATTGGAGATTTTGATGAGGTCTTTCATTTAGACTAAATACTAACTAGAAGTATTTGTGGGGAACTTTTGATTAAAGTAAATGAAGCACATCTTTTGATGCTACTAGCTAATATGGAAAAGTCAATAAAGGATGGACACAGACAAAATATAATAGTAATCAGCAGTGGAGCTATGGTATTTTAATTCACAGTGTGAGATCTATATGAAGACCTTAGAAACTATAAGTCTTTTCTAATGTACCAATCCTATGCTCTAAAATGAAAAAAATCTAGTTTGAGTTGGCTATGATTTTTATATGTTTGTTTTAGGTAGCAAAATAAAAATATCCTTGAAATGCATGGTATGTGAGTTTGTGTCTGCACTGCAACACACTTTTTCACTGACTAGTAGCTTGTTTACAGCTAATTTCTATAGTAAATCTTCCCTATTGTGTTGTCTTTATTGGCTGTGCCAGAAGGCTACTGAGCTAGAGCACAGAACAGCTATCCTCCAATACTTATGAACACTTTTGCATTGCTCATCTGTCATTTTAACTGGCAGTTATCTTGATGTAAAATATCTGGAAGTCTCGAATCACCTAGAATACTCAGGATCTGGAAACAGTATGAATTTTTGAAGCAACTATTCATTTAATAAAAGTGGTATAAAATTAACATGGAAAAAAAGATGAACTGTCTTGCTTAATTTATTTCAGAAAACTTTTCCTGCACAAAATCGTCAGCTTGCTATCCAAAACCTTAACTGATGGCTACCTGATTTTATGATTGGGCTGTGTCCTTTCTGACACTTTCATTTGTAATATGGGTAGACCCTGAAAGCCACATATTTAAGATCATTTGTTTTCTGGTAATTTCCTAATGGAGTGGTTATGTAGGGCTGTAGGTTTCTCTCTTTGTCTATATGTTTATATAGGGTATTGTATTGGGTCTGGCTGAGCTGAAATTGGTTTTCCCCTCTAGCAGCCCTCATGGTGCTGTGGTTTATGTTGGGAGCTGGCAGGGTGTTGGTAGCACCCTGGTGTTGTGGCTGCTGCTGAGCTGTGCTTACACAACACCAAGGCTCTTTCCAAAATTTGCCCCCCTGCAGTGGGACGGGGTGGGCAAGATCTTGGGAGGGGACACAGCCAGGACAGCTGACCCAAACCGACCAAAGGGATATTCCATACCATATGACGTCTGCTCAGTATAAAGCTGGGAGAAAGGAGGAAGGGGGTGGGGTCACCCTTGGTCCTCCGAGGCAACCACTACACGTATTGGAGCCCTGCTCCTGAGAAGGCCCCACATCTCCTGTTCATGAGAAGCAGAGAATAAATCTGTTTTCTTTTTTTTGTTTCCGTGCGTGGACGTTTGCTTCGCTTTGCGTATATTAAAACTGCTTTTGGTTTACCCACAAGGGTTGGTCTATCTTATTTTCTTTCCCCTCTTTGCCCTGTTGAGAAAACAAGGGGAAAGGGGGGGGGGGAGGGGGGGAAGTGGTAGAGCGACTTGGTGGCATTTAGCCAAAGTCAAACCACCACAGGTATAAACCAGAAATCCATGCATCATGCTCACTTGGTAAGGCAGAAACTGACCTTTCCCTCTGAGCTGGTTTCAGTCAGGACATCTGTGGCAGCAGAAATGGTTTTCCTCTGGATAAAGAGGAACCAGACAGTCATGGATGCATCCTTTCTGCTTTCAAATACCTTTATTGCCCAGCAGGCTGTGGTTAGTAAGCTGGTTTGGAAAAGCTGCTGTGTTCAGCATCTGGGGAGCCAAAACAAGGACTTGTATAAATGTTTTACTCTCAGAAACTTCTGATTTTGGCAATGCAGCTTGGAAGGACGAATGCACACCACATGCAGTTTACACTAACTTTGAAGAAAACAAAATAAGTTCTTAATTTGCTGAGTTGTTCTGAGAATTAGGAGCAAACAGTCACTGTGAACAGTGAACTGAAACATGATTAAAAACCCCAAGAGCTTTGTCCATGTTTTGGTGTGGTAGGTTAACCCTGGCTGGATGCCAGGCACTCACCAAAGATGCTCTCTCTCTCTTCTCCTCAGCTGGACAAGGGAGAGATAATATAATGAAAGGCTCATGGGTCAAGATAAGGACGGGGAGATCACTCAGCAATTACAATTATGGGCAAAGTAGACTCAACTTGGGGAAATGAATTTAATTTATTACCAATCAAATCAGAGTAAGATAATGGGAAATAAAAAACAAATCGTGAAATATCTTCCCCCACCCCCCGCTTCTTCCCACGCTCAACTTTGCCCCCAGTTTCCCTACCCAACAGTGGTGCAGGGGGACAGAAATGGGGGTTAAAGTCAGTTCATCACCTGTTATCTCTGCCACTTTTTCCTCCTCAGGGGGAGGACTCCTGACACTCTTCCCCTGATCCAGCATGGGGTTCCTCCCATGGGAGGCAGTTCTCCATGATCTCCTCCAGGTGAGTCCTTCCCATGGGCTGCAACTCTTCATGAACTGCTCCAGTGTGGGTCCGTTCCATGGGGTGCAGTCCTTCAGGAACTGCTCCAGTGTAGATCACCTATGAGGTCACAAGTCCTGTCAGAAAACCTGCTCCAGCACGGGCTTCCCATGGGGTCACAGCCTCCTTCAGGCATCCTCCTGATGGCATGGGGTTCTCCACAGGCTGCGGGTGGGCATCTGCTCCCCCATGGACCTCCACGGGCTGTAGAGGGACAGCCTGCCTCCCCATGGTCTTCACCACAGACTGCAGGGGAACCTCTGCTCCAGCACCTGAAGGATCTCCTCCCCCTCCTTCTTCACTGACCTTGGTGTCTGCAGGGTTGTTTCTCTCACATATTCTTATTCCTCTCTTTGGGCACAGTTGCTGATGCGCAGGGTTTTTTCCCCCTTCTTAAATATTTTATCCTAGCATCACTTATCACCACTGTTGATGGGCTCGGCATTGGCCAGTGGTAGGTGTGTCTTGGAGCCAGCTGGCATTGGCTCTATGGGTCATAGGGGAAGCTTCTAGCACCTTCTCACAGAATCCACCCCTCTACACCCCCACCTCTCCCCAACCTTGCCATCAAACCCAATACGTTTGGTATTTGAATAATTTCACTGTAAAACAAAATGATAGTTCTCATTATGCTTTGTTTAACAATGTTTTTGGGTTTGTTTTCCATTTATGTTCCCATATTATTACAGGAATCTTCTAGTATTTTTATAGCCAGACTGCACTATCGGTCATTACTGTTCAAAGAAATAGCTGATTGTTCCTAACCAATAGGCTTTGATCCATTTGAGAATTAGTTGATGCTGATGCTTTTGGTTGTCTTTGGTTATTCCTAGTAGGGGGAAGTCATAAATGTAAAATATCACAGACTGTATTGTCCACCATTAATGGGGGAAACAATGCTAACAGAGTAAGGTGGAAAGTGGAAAAACCAGGTTTGCCAATGCTTTAAGGGTCTCAAGCTTTAGATAATGTACTGCAGCAATTTATTTTATTTTAATAATGGAGAAGGGGAAACATGTAATTTTTCAGTCATTTCACACATGCCATTAGCAACATAATTTGAAAAGATAATGATTTACAAACCACCTGCTATCTGGCAGATGCTTAAATATTGGCACGTGCATGGAATATGGTATGAAACATATCTGAGGGTTTTAATTGCCTGGTAATGTAATAGCTTCTGTTCTCCTAGAGAATGCTTTCTGTACAGGTTAATGATGTAGAGTTGCTTTTTCTTTTGAAGTAGATCTTCTGGGGATCTCTTTTAATAGACAACAAACAAGAAGAATCTTCATGGGTTTAGTCAGTCCTTTTCAATTATTTTTATACTAGTTACTTTCAAATGGCAAGAAATGAAGAACATCAAGTTTGTAATAATGTGAGACTCTTGGAAAGCATCCTCAGAAAGAAGCTCATGACATGTCCTAATATATGAAGAAGAACAGTGATTTATATTTTCTCTAAAAAGTAATGAGGACCTCTAATCTTCTCAACAGTCCTTTGAAATCAGTAAAAAGTCATGTCCACTAGAAGCCCAACTCTTATGGAAGGCCCATGGCATCAGTGATAAGCTCGAGGTTACAGCAGTGGTTATATCATTGGTAATGTTTTCAGCAGCTCAGGCTCCAGAAGTTGCAGTATTTGTAATTTTTTTATGGATGCACACATTTAATAATAAGGAGCTAAAACTGGAGAAAGTTGTGGGAAAGAAGTGCTTTGATGTGAGTACACCCGGAGAAATTTTTATCCTCATTCAAATTGGGTTCTGCAACTGCATTTGTTTAGTCGTGTTCGCTTCCAGTGAAAAGCAAAAAAATACCAACCTCCAAACCCAGAAACCCCCACACTTAAACAAGAAAAAATATCATAATCACTGTGGCAGCATAAGTTTCTGAAATTGCTTAGAAGTACTTGGATAAGCATCCTAAAGCAGTAGCAGCACCCAGGCTACTAATTTCACATATGGACCAAAATCAAGTGGAGACTGTGAGTTTGACAAGGTCTATTTATTATGGATATTTTCTATGATTATAAAATGTTGTAACAGTCTTGCAGACAAACAGGACTGCACAGTCAACATCGATGTATTTGTGAGGTATGTGCTGAAAATACCAGATAGTGGGAATTTGCTTTAGCCACCATAAAGGATGCGATCTTGGCTATTAATCTGAGCAGATGGAAAAAGTTGGATATTTTAGTTAATTGAGAAAATTATAACCTGTTAGGACATAGCCTGTATATTCAGTGAGAAAGAAGGATCAGAGTCATAGATGACACTTAAACTAACTTGTGTATCTTTACACTGATGAATCTAACACAAGCTAGAGATGCCCAAGCTGACTGGAAAGAATAAGCCTTTGGCACAGAGTTGTCTTCTCCTGCCTCTCAAGGCCCTTCACTAGATGAACTAGATAACCTTTTTTTTTTTTTTTTTTTTCCCAAACTTGCAGTAATATACTGGAAGGAACAGTAACTGCTCTAGGTTTTTCAAGGTTGATGAAAATGTAGCATAATTTGAAAAATTCGATTTTAAACATGAAACATTCTCGTATTTATCCATCTTACATAAGGATTAGAAACCTTGCTAAATTTGCCTTGGTATATATTTAAAACAATGGCTTGGAGAAACATATGTAAGAATGGAAGTGTTAACAATCCCGCAAATGTTCTCCTTGATGCATGAGAGTTCTGCTTAATTGTGTACCAGATTCAGTTACATCCTGATTCTTTCTCACGCAATTCTCAACTCTCTTATCCATAATTTTGAGAGATTAATGATTGAAATGTTATTTAAATCGCTGAGCCTTCCTCTGTCAGAATTTGTAACTAACTCACTAATGGAGAGTAAAACTGAACAATCTGTTCTTTTATTCTTTCTTTTGAAATGTGCAAAAATTTCAGATATTGCTGTTCCCTGCTACAAGGCAATATCACTCCTCTCAATGAAACCAGAGGGATGTCTCAGAAGGAGTGATAATGTAAACATTTGCCCCTGGCAGATAAGCAGTGTCAAATAAACAGGATTTGACAGCATTAACAAATTTACTGTGTTGGATTTGAATGCATTAGCTGTGGTGAACTGTGGAAGGGTTTGATAATGTCATGGCTTTCAAATTATGGTCTTACTGAAGTGCTTAACAGATTTATCTACTGTTTCACATCTGTAAAGGACTACATAATTTACACATTTAATAGGTGTTAGATTACCTGTCTGCCATTAGATGCTTAGACTACAGTGAATGAAAAACAGAAAACAGTACTTTCCTAGGACATAAATGCTTACTTAACATCAATGGCACCAATGTATCATCATACATGTCACAATACTGTGGCTTTGGAAAATCCAGTAAAAGAGATGGTTATAACCTGCCATTAAATATATTTAAGAATTTCTATCTATTACCCACAGAAAGATGACTTAGAAAAGCTTGTTTTATAGTCATTGCATGTTAGAATGACATTTAATCAAAACAGTGATACTGAACATTGATAACTTGGTGAGATAATCTCTGCTATTAATAAAGGTGACCTTTAAAAAAAGGTTTCTTCACTGAGGCCCCTTCATTTTTCTCTCTTGTCTAGCAATAAAGTAACAGAAAATAGTGTGGTATTTATTATACAATTAGTAGTACTTAAAATCCTAAAATGAATGTTCATTTAACCCTAGGAGTAGGTTGAACATAAGCGTATAAGAATGCATTTGAAAATATTTCAAGCTATGAAGTTTAGTAGGCAGGTAGGAGTAAACAGGTCTTTGTGACCTAGCTAGTTATTATCTTTTTCATAAGATCCCTTGAAAAAATTAAAGGATATAAATTTATAAACTCTATGGAAAGTAAGCAATAACCTTTGAATAGGATTCCATAGAAATATGGAATCTATGTCTAAGAAAGTATAATAGAGTTTAATAGAGAATTTTTTATATAGTTTTCAAAGTAACATAAAAGAATATTATTCCTAGAATGATAATTTATAGGCAGACTTTCTTTCCTTATTGGCATGCAATTAGGACTCTTCCATCTGTCTGTCACATTGATACATCATCTAAATTACGGGCATTGATGCATTACCAATATGTCCTCACATGGCTCCCAAGCCTCTGGAGACAGTTTCACATGCGTCATTTCAAGACATTTGGGGAAAGTTAATTCAGCCTTGCTGTAAACTGCAGCTAAAACTTTCCACTTCGTGGACTGAAACTTGTGCTGGACTTCCCATCCCAGTCTGGTCATTTTCTGTTACTTTTTTTTTTTTAAATAAAAGCTCTATTTCAATTTCAAATTCTGAATATTTCTTTCATAGTATTTGCTATTTCATTTGCTTAAACAAGGGTGATAAAGATAGTATCTTTCCTTAATTACACCCTGACAGCTGAAGGTTTTTTTGTATGTACATGTTCTTATAGCATACAATAATTTCACTGATTATAAGCCATTGCCTGGTCCTCTATTATCTGAAGGCTTTTTAACACAAATGAGATTTTTAGACTCCACAATCTATTATAATTTTGAAAGATGATTTACCCCCATATTAAACAGGCTTGTAGTTTTCTAAGTATAATTCATACCAGTATTTGAGGATCTGTTATACTACTTATTACATCCATTGTCAGTATAAAATGAGAAGCTCACGCTGTAAATAAGAATTGGACTGTATAACTTAGCCTACTGAAAAACCTTGTTTAATCAAGTTCATTTTCTCTTAGGTATCCTATTTCTCATTGTGTATAATTAAACGTAACTGTCCAGCAACTATAATGTTAACAACAGAGATGAACTGCAGTATTAAATTTATACATAATCCACTATTTGTTTATAATAATAATCTGCTATTTATCTGTAAACAGTAAAATTTGATTTAATTGTTCATTGAGATACATTTTGTTATAGTGACTCTAGTTTTTAGGGCATCATGACATAAATCCAAACACTTCTAAATAGTTACATCATATATAAAATTAACAAGAATGGGGAAAAATAATTAATTGAATTAATTGTAAGAAATAATAGCTCATGTTGAAGATGGCAGTCTTGGTGAAAACATCTGCTTGTTTTCATCACAGTGGTTGATACACATTGCTAGTACTCTGTTTTTTTATCTTAAATTATTATTTTTCTGTAGTAATGTTTGATAATCTTTCAGTCCAAGTTTTTATACATGTAATTATTTCACCAAAGGAAGAAAGAAATACAACACAGTTGTGAAAATTTAGCACTACATAAAACTGCCTATCTGCCATGATACCAAATACCACCAGGATGAATAATACATCCAAATTTTCTTTTATTTTCTTAGTGTCATACCGAGGCTGGAAGATGCACCAATGCCTACTAAACAGTGAGGAACGACCTATTTTGTGTTGGAATCATCATCTTTAAGGTGTGAACCACCCTGAACTTACTGCAGAGCCTTCAATTGTCATTTGAGAGAGGTGCTGATTTCAGGCAACATTTCTGGTATAAATTCCAAACCAGAGACACTTCATCTTGATTTGTGATCTTTTTAGAAACTTTTTTCTTTAAAATCAATACTACATTTTTACTCATGTAACGCAGATTTCCTCTTAGTTAATATCTCACTCTTTCTTAGCCACTTTAAGCAGCTGACATGGCCAGTAATCATTTATCCCTGACATGGTCAGTAATCATTTATCTAACTTTACCCCAAGTGAATGAACTCTGGTGCACAAGGACTGTATTGACTTCCTTTTGTCTATCTATTGATCTAACTGTAGCCAACTGTTTTGAGCATCAATGACTTTGTTCCCTGGTTTGCTAAAGAAGTAATCCATAAGTGCTGTGGATATTAACTATCAGAGATGACATTGCTCAGGGAAAATAAACACTCACTTTTCTGTTGTTATAAACTATTGCTCTGAAAAACATGTTGGATTGCTGCTTGTTCATATAAATTTCCATCTGGAAAGCAAAACAGTCTTGCTCAAGTCATTGGACAAATATCTGATGTACTGCCTCTGTGTTGGTGTTACCCTCTTGTCCTCTGTCTTGCTCAAGGTACATACAAGAAATTTGACATATCACACCTCTGTAAAATTTTGTGTTATAACAAATTGATTTAGGTTGTTAAAATAATTTCTCATGTAAACATTTATTTCTTCACGTCCTATTATTCCAGTCGCTAGTATTCACTATTAAATCTGTGTTAAAATCAATTGTGAATGCTCAGGTTTGTCTCCAGATGTGGAAGGTTTGCAGATCTTGGCAGCCAGTTTGTGCTCTGCTGAACACACAGAGTTGGTGACAAGAATTGCAGGAGAATAAACTGAAACAATTCTTTAAAATTTTCTTGATGAAACACATAGAAAATGCGGGAGATTGCTCAGTATCAACAGCTGTAGGTTGCTCGAACAGAGATCTCACCAGAGCTGCTCTTTTCCTAAATAGTCATGCATTTTGCTTTCAGCAGCTCTCCATAATTTTGTATGTACTTTTTGTTCCCACTATCAAGGTTCTGTCTTTTACAGATTTAGTTCACCATTCACATCAGCCTGCATATTGCTCACCTTTCCTACTATGCATGTCCTCATGTCCTCCATCAGCCACTCCTGTTGCATGTGCTTGACTGCCCACCCCTGCCAGCCCCTTGTTTGCTCCTTCTTTCTGCAATACTATAGTTCATCACAAGTTCCTCAGCTTTATGAAACCTGGCTATCGTTACCAGACTGTGGTGGTTTAAGCCCTGCCAGGACTGGAGACCACGTTGCTGTTGCCCCTCCCCCACCCTCAGCCAGTCAGGCTGGAAGTGAGGCACAAACCCCGGGTTAAAATAAGAAGAAATTTAATACAACAGTGTGATAAACAATCTGAACAACAACAGTAGCAATGGTAACAACAATAAACAGCAATAACAGTGAACGAGACAAAAGATATACAGAGAAATACCGCAAATGGTTACGGAACAAGCCTGCTGTCAGCTCCCCTTCACCAAAGCCACCAAGGAAAAAGTTCTCTTGCTCCTGCCCCTGGACCTGACTTCAGCATGGTATGAATAACCCGGCTGGAGATCCCTTCCTCTGCTCTCTCTGCTGGGGAAACTTAACCTTATCGTAGCTTGAACCAGGACACAGACATGCCCTAAATGAAATCTCTACAGAATGCCTATGGGGTCTTTTCTATTGAGGTCCTGACCAGGTGATGACAAAGCATGCCCACCCATATGACTGCATTCAAAAACCTTGGCAAAAGCTGCTTTTGCTTTAGATCTCACACTTACATTTACTGAGGAAAAAAACCCAAAACACACCAACGAATTTAAACCAACACAAGACAGTGAAGCATTTGCGTAAGGTTAGGAATGAATTTAAAAATTTGTTGAACCAGGGCCTAAATTAGTGAGCCCAGATGAAGAAAATTGCCAGCCGATTTTTTCTGGGACATTTAAGAGTTTTCATATATCAAACTTCTTTCCAAATCATGCTATTAGACATCTTGTCCTTTCCATATGGGCCTGAAGACCAGACTCAGTGCCTGCTGGAACACTGTGGAGACTGGGTGAAGAGAGATTTGTCCTGCATTATGATTTTGATGTCAGGAGAACAAGATGGCCATGGCCCTTGCTGGAAGCCTAGGTAGCACTTTCAGGGAACATGAATTTGAACTGCCTGTGAAGGAAACATGAAGGTCAAGTCTCCAGGCTCAGAGTATACACGGCCTTGTGTCATGTCTGAACTTACCAAGAGTGCAGTAAGCATCAAAGTTAGCATCAAATGCTCAAAAGACATCCTTTCCCACACATCAGTTAGAATACGCTATACATCCCTAAATAAGTATGATTGCAAATAAGGATAAAAGTACTGAATAGAAAGTAGCAGTTATCAGAATACTTCATATTGCTGTAATTGGGAATAGAATGCAGCATCTACTGTTGGAAGCGAAAATGAAATGCGTCAGCTGTAGATGTTCCAGGTTTGTGTGCTGTGTGTAGCTGTACAGTAGTAGACCTGTATTTTTGTATTTTCCTGCTTTTTCTATTAAAACCTGAATTTAGGACCTTATTCTATGGACATCCCAACAATAAATCATAAGAGCTGGCTGGCCTACTTTTGTCCAAATCAATGATCTATTGATTTGATGATCTTAATGGAAGCCTTCTGCAGTCCAGAAGACTTTGGTCACTTTCTGAAAAATAAAGAAGAACCCAGATTTACAAACTGTCTTTGTTTTAGCTCCACAGTGAAATCATGAAAAAATGTCTAAAATACTTTCATAATATGGAATTATGTCGACTCAAATGTCCACATTTCCAAATTTGTCATGATGGAAAATTGATCCCCACTGTGATCTGTCCTTGGGTAATGTGTGCTTCTGTGAGCAAAGTCTCAGAAAAGACAAGAAAATCATAAACTCCTCAGCAGTACAAGTTGAACAATATATTCATTCTAGTATTTCTCACTTTTTAAGGATAGTAATAAATGTATCTTGAAAACTTTCAGTAATGTTTATAAAGGGTGTTAAGAAACTATCTCTTTATTTCTCTCATGACACTACTTGTAAGACCTCGATGGGCTTTTACTTGGGGCTCTTCAATTATGAAAGGCTAAATAATCTTCAGATAACAAAGTAATGTGGGGAAAAAAAGATGTATGATTGTCCAATACTTGCATGCAAGCAAGCTGGATGAAGGCATGAAAACCACACAGCTGCTATTTAACGGGATGACAGTTTCTCCATTGTAGAAGTGTTTCTCAGCGACTAGGAAAAAGACCCAACAACCTCCAGGAGCTGCTTGTCCCAAATGCCGCTATGTGGATGGCTATACCTTCCTTGTGAGTCATGGTGGAAGGTGAAAGGTTGGAAAACCCTGTGGGAATGCCAGTACTACCCTAGTGGCTGGAGTGATGGAAGCAAGCTGGATGAGGAATGGAGAAGGAAAAACATCCATAACAGTTTATGTGTAAGGCTGTATCACTGCTAATCTAGTGAGCACCTTCAACCCTTTAAAATCTTAATAGTGTAGAAACCTAAATAGAACCAAGAAATGGAGGTCCAGCCCTCAGAGATGCTAAAATCCTCTGTTCCTGCTTAGGCTTTCCTACTAACATCAGTGGGTGCTGAGGGTAACAAATGTGAAACTTGAAGCTCAACAGCCTGGTCAAAATGCAACCGGAAGGAGCATCTTTGTTCCACGGGTCTTGGATCAGATGCCTGTCTGGCAGGAGGGTACACAGGTTGCTTGAAAATGTGAAACAGTTGTTAACTGCAAGTGGCAGTTTTCTATATGAAGTGGTAGATATAAGCCTCTTGTCTGCAAAAATAATTTGTTTGATATGCACTTATGTCCTGGTTCAGCTGGGATAAGGTCAAGTTTCCCCCAGCAAAGAGAGAGGGGGAAGGGATCTCCAGCCGTGTTATTCATACCATGCTGACATCAGGTCCAGGGGCGGAACATTTTCACCTTGCTCTTTGGCGGGCTCGGTGGCGGGAACCCTTTGTCCGTAAACCAGCTAGCGGTATTTCTCTGTATATCGTTTGTCTTGTTCACTGTTATTGCTGTTTATTGTGATTATCATTGCTACTGTTGTGGTTCAGATTGTTCTATCACTCTGTTGTATTAAATTCCTTGTTACTTTACCCCGGGTCTCTGCCTAACTTCCAGCCCGACCGGCCGCGGGTGGGGGAGGGGCAACGGCAACGTGCTCTATGATCCCGGCAGGGCTTAAACCAGCACATTAAAAATTGACGCACCAACGTGGGGCAGACCCTGACCAGAGTGTGATAGAGCAATCTGTTTTGTGTAATCTTTCTGTTTGTATTCGTGTTTATTTGATAAGAAAATATTTACAATGCTGGCCCATTTGCTTGCGTGGTGGGGCTGGATTAATCCTTATATCCAGTGTATAATCCCAGTGGTGGTGTTTGTTATCAGTGGAAAATGTGCAAAGGGTCTTATGTTGTTATACTGGTTATTGAAGGCTTATGCTGCCTTTGTATCGCTGTGCGGGGGGGCAGGCCGGTACCAGTTTGCCGTTTGGGCTTTTGTTAGGGGTACCACCCCCGCTGTGGGTGAGCCAGGGGAAGACATCCTCTCGGTTTTGGGGAGTTTAAATTATTCTTGGAGCCTGCAGGCCAGAGTGATTGTGGCACAATGCTTTCTGAATGTCTGGCTGATTTCGGTTTTGGCCATGTGGTATTTCTCTAACAATAGCAGTGCCCGGAAACCTGCCCCGAGGTCAGATAATAGTGAGTGGCAAGGGGTGTGGGAAAAGATGGGCAAAGGCCTGAGTCGGTGGGCACCCCCAATGCTTTGGAACTTCACTCCTGAGCAAATGCTGAGCCCTGAGAAGCTGATGGAGTGCTTAGAAAGGGTGTGTTACCAAATTGGCAAAACCCAGGAGACACAAATCGCTGCAATGTGTTGGGGACTTGCCCATGCATACCGTGTCCTCTTTAATACCACCCACTGCCCTCAAAGGGAAGGAAAGGCCACACAAACAATATCTGAACCGGGGGCACAGGCAGAGCCAGTCTCAGTCACCTCCACCAGCACAGCGACTGATCCAGAGAGCCAGCCAGTGCCAGTGTCAGTCGCCCCGATACAGAAAACAAAATATACCAGAAAGTCAGTTCGCAGAGTGAGGGATGAGGATGAGCCAGGCCCATCAGGGGAACAGGAGGAAGGACCAGAGGTGATCGTCTGATCTCTGTCCCCGACTGAGCTGGAAGATATGCGGAGAGATTTCGGCCGCCTGGGAGGCAAGCAGATTTGCACCTGGCTGCTCCGATGCTGGGACAATGGAGCCAGTGTTTTTGAAATGGAGGGGAGAGAGGCCAAGCAGCTGGGATCTTTGGCCAAGGATGCTGGCATTGATAGGGAAATAGGGAAACAGACTCAAACCCTCAGCCTTTGGAGGCGACTCCTGCTCAGTGTAAGGGAGAGGCACCCCTACAAGGATGATATCCTATGTCAGTTAAGGAAATGGACCAGCATTGAGAAAGGCATCCAGAACCTCAGGGAACTGGCTGTGTTTGAGATGATCTATGGTGATCTGAATGATGAGCAGTCACCCATGGACCATGTCGAAAGCTCCTGAAGAGCGCACCAGAAGCACACTCGAAAGCATTGGCAATAGTGTCCTGGTGGACAGACACCCACACTCTAACAGGGGATGGAGTGGTTGGCAAGCTCCGGCAATATGAGGGAAATCTCCCTTCATCTCAGCATTCCTGGGTCTCAGCTGTGGAGGAACTGTCTCAGAGTGTCCAGAAAGTGGAAGAGGACATGTCCTACGTTACACCCGCACGAGCTAATGTCTCAGCCATTAGAAGTAAACGTTTCCCCACCCAAGAAAAAGGCAGCAGAAGGTACACACCACGAGGCACCCTGTGGTTTTTCCTCCACGACCATGGAGAAAACATGAGGAGGTGGGATGGACAGCTCACTGCTGCCCTGGCTGCACGAGTAGAGCAGCTGAAAGGGAAGACCATCACAAAAGGGGAGTCCTCCAAGAGGAGCGCAGCTCCAGTGTCCAGTCAGAAAGCCCCCAGACAGACTAGAATGGCCAACGTTATGTCTGACCCTCTTGAGGGGACCAGTGAATCACTCTTACAAGAAGTGAGTGATGATGAGCAGGATTAGAGGGGCCCTGACTCCAGCCAGGTGGAGGAAAGGGATAATCGGATTTACTGGACAGTATGGATCTGATGGCCTGGCACGTCAGACCCACAAGAGTATAAGGCTTTGGTGGACACTGGCACACAGTGCACCCTGATGCCATTGAGCTACAGTGGGGCTGAATCCATCTGCATCTCCGGAGTGACAGGGGGATCCCAACAGCTGACCTTACTGGAAGCTGAAGTGAGCCTGATTGGGAAGAACTGGCATAAGCACCCCATTGTGACTGGCCCAGATGCCCCGTGCATCCTGGGCATAGACTACCTCAGGAGAGGGTACTTCAAAGACCCAAAAGGGTACGGGTGGGCTTTTGGTGTAGCTGCCCTGGAGGAGGTTGAACAGTTGTCCACCTTACTGGGCCTCTCAGAGGATCCCGCAGTGGTGGGGCGGCTTAAGGTTGAGGAGCAGCGAGTGCTGATTGCTACCAGGACGGTGCACCGGCGGCAGTACCGCACCAACCGAGATTCCCTGGTCCCCATCCATCAGCTGATCCATCAATGAGAAAGCCAGAAGGTGATCAGCAAAACTCACTCACCCTTCAACAGCCTTATAAGGCCAGTGAGAAAGTCTAATGGCCAATGGAGGCTGACTGTGGACTACCGTGGCCTGAATGAAGTTACGCCAGCAATGAGTGCTGCAGTGCAGGACATGCTAGAGCTCCAGTATGAACTGGAGTCGAAGGCAGCCAAGTGGTACGCCACGATTGACATTGCTAACACGTTCTTCTCCATTCTGATAGCGCCAGAGTGCAGGCCACAGTTTGCGTTCACTTGGAGAGGCATCCAGTACACCTGGAATCGATGGCCCCAGGGGTGGAACCAGAGCTCCACCATTTGCCATGGACTGGTCCATACTGCACTGGAGAAAGGTGGGGCTCCAGAACACCTGCAGTATATTGATGACATCATTGTATGGGGAAACACAGCCAAGGAGGTCTTTGAGAAAGGGAAGAAGATAATTGAAATCCTCCTGAAGGCCAGCTTTGCCATTAAGCAAAAGGAAGTTAAGGGGCCTGCAAGGGAAATTCAATTCCTAGGAATAAAAATGGCAAGATGGGCGTTGCCACATCCCAATGGAGGTGATAAACAAGATAACAGCCATGGCCCCACCAACCTCTCAAAAGGAGACTCAGTCTTTCCTGGGCGCTGTGGGGTTCTAGAGGATGCACATCCCGAACTACAGCCTGATTGTGAGCCCTCTCTACCATGTAACCCGCAAGAACAATTTTGAATGGGGCCCTGAGCAACAACAATCCTTTGAACAGATTAAACGAGAGATTGCCCAAGCAGTAGCCCTCGGGCCAGTCTGGGAAGGGCAGGAGTTTAAGAACATGCACTACACCGCAGCCGGGGAGAATGGCCCTACCTGGAGCCTCTGGCAGAGAGCACCTGGGGAGACCCGAGGCTGACCTCTAGGCTTTTGGAGCTGGGGATACAAAGGCTCTGAAGCTAATTATACACCAACTGAGAAGGAGATACTGGCAGCGTACGAAGGAGTTCGGGCTGCCTCAGAAGTGGTCGGCACTGAAACACAGCTCCTCCTGGCACCCCGACTGCCAGTGCTGGAGTGGATGTTCAAAGGAAAGGCCTCCTCCACGCATCATGCAACTGATGCCACGTGGAGTAAATGGGTTACACTGATAACACAACAGGCTCGAATAGGGAACCCCAGCCGCCCAGGAATACTAGAGGTGATTACGAACTGGCCAGAGAGCAAAGATTCCGAGATGTCACCATAACAGGAGGTGACACGTGCTAAGGAGGCCCCACCATATAACGAGCTGCCGAATGAGGAGAAACAATATGCCCTGTTCACTGATGGGTCTTGTTGCATTGTGGGAAAACATCGACGATGGAAGGCTGCTGTGTGGAGTCCCACGCGACGGGTCACTGAAGCTGCTGAGGGACAGGGTGAATTGAGCCAGTTTGCAGAGGTGAAAGCCGTCCAGCTTGCTTTGGATATTGCTGAGAGGGAAAAGTGGCCGAGGCTCTACCTCTACACCGACTCATGGGCAGTGGCGCATACCCTGTGGAAATGGTTGCAGCAATGGAAGCAGAGCAACTGGCAATGTAAGGGTAAAATTGTCTGGGCTGCTGAAGTATGGCAGGACATTGCAGCCTGTGTGGAAAACCTTGTTGTGAAGGTGCGCCATGTGGATGCCCATGTACCCAAGAGTTGGGCCACTGATGAACATTGACACAACCAGCAGGCAGACCAAGCTGCTAAGATTAGAGTGGCTCAGGTGGACTTGGACTGGCAGCGCAAAGGTGAACTATTCATAGCTCGGTGGGCCCATGAGACCTCGGGCCACCAAGGTAGAGATGCAACATACAGGTGGGCTCGAGATCGAGGGGTGGACCTCACCATTGACACCATCGCAGAGATCATCCACGGATGTGAGACATGTGCTGCAGTCAAACATGCCAAGCGGGTGAAGCCCCAGCGAAATGGAGAGCGATGGCTGAAATAGAGATATGGAGAGGCCTGGCAGGTCGACTACATCACACTGCCACAGACCCGCCACAGGAAGCGCCACGTGCTCACAATGGTGGAAGTAACCACTGGATGGCTGGAAGCTTACCCAGCGCCCCACGCCACTGCCCGGAACACCATCTTGGGCCTTGAGACCCAAGTCCTGTGGCGACACGGCACCCCAGAGAGAATTGAGTCAGATAACGGGACCCACTTCCGAAACAACCTCATAAACGCCTGGGCAGAAGAACACGGCATCGAGTGGGTCTACCATATCCCCTACCACGCACCAGCCTCTGGGAAGATCGAGCGTTACAATGGACTGTTAAAAACCACGTTGAAAGCACTGGGAGGTGGGACCTTCAAAGACTGGGACATGCATCTAGCAAGGGCCACCTGGTTAGTCAACACAAGAGGATCTGCCAGTCGAGCTGGCCCGGCTCAGTCGAAACCTCCACGGGCTGTAGATGGGGATAAAGTCCTTGTGGTGCGCATGAGGAATATATTGGGAAAAATGGTCTGGTTTAATCCCGCGCCAGGCAAAGGTAAAGGCAAACCCATCCACGGGATTGCTTTTGCCTAAGGACCTGGGTGCACCTGGTTGGTGATCCAGGATAATGGAGAGGTCCGATGTGTACCACAGGGGGACTTGATTCTGGGTGAGAACATGCCGTAAATTATGCTGTGCCTGTGTAAATTATTACTTTGTTATTGTTAACTGGTAAATGTCAGCTGGACATGATGCAGATGGTATAGAATAAAGGGGTGGATTATGTCCTGGTTCAGCTGGGATAGGGTCAAGTTTTCCCCAGCAAAGAGAGAGGGGGAAGGGATCTCCAGCTGGGTTATTCATACCATGCTGACATCAGGTCCAGGGGCGGAACATTTTCACCTTGCTCTTTGGTGGGCTTGGTGACGGGAACCCTTTGTTCATAAACCAGCTAGCGGTATTTCTCTGTATATCATTTGTCTTGTTCACTGTTATTGCTGTTTATCGTTATTATCATTGTTACTGTTGTGGTTCAGATTGTTCTATCACTCTGTTGTATTAAATTCCTTGTTACTTTACCCCGGGTCTCTGCCTAACTTCCAGCCCAACCGGCCGCAGGTGGGGGAGGGGCAACGGCAACGTGCTCTACAATCCCGGCAGGAGCTAAACCTGCACAACTTACTATCTTCAAAGTGCAGATGAAACTTTTATATAAGTTGTTTAAAAATTTTTTTAACATTGCATTTGGAATTAAACTGCTGATGACAACAGTCAAATGGCAGGATTTCAAGGACAGTATCAGGTATAATAATCTTGTTCAAATTACAGTTTTTTATTTAAGCAAAACTTTTCTCTTACTGAGAATATTATTATGCATTCATATTTTCATCTTATTAGTTTATGTATACAGCTACTAACTTATTTGCATGTTATAAGAATTTTACTTTATATTTAGCAAACAAATGGCATCCAAGCAATTTTGGATTTAATTTGATCAATATTTAATGAATTATAATTATCATTACAACTCAGAGTTTTGCACTGCCATATATTGCTGCATAATGTTTAATCAAGGGGAGAGAGAGAGAGAGAGACTAAAATATAACTGCAAAAGAGCTATTGAATGTGTGCTAAAGAAATGTAGTGGGATTATTAACTAAATTACGGAGGTCTAATTTAATAATTTTTCTAGTTACCACTTTAAAATTAAATTCCAAGATTATTTCCCTAATTTATATTTTTAAATATCTGCAATATTTATTTTAAAAATATATAGAAAGAGCAAAATTCCTTTGTGGCATCAATGTTTGAAATCATCGCATCACTAGCAAAAACTTCTAGGTTCTCTATCTGCAAAAATGAGAATAACATTTCTGCAATTTAAAAAAACGATCTGCCTATATGGACAAATAACACAGACAGTAGACTTTGCTTATACATTACTAAAATATAGTTATGTAAATACTGTGGGAATCAGACAAACCATTTAAAGTTAATGTACCTGAAGATAGTGAAATGGTTCATGACATTTCATGAAAAATGTATGTTTAATATTAAAACTCTTTTTACACAAAGTAAAGACATATTTTCTTCATAAATGCAGGTGATTGTTTGTACTTGATTTCCAAATTTTTTGGTTAACTAAAACTTATGAATTGTGAAATACTTTCTCTGGTACTGCATGCTAGATATAAACACATGTGTAGAAACAACTTTTGAACAGGAAGCCTGGAAAAGGAAGAGTCTAAAAATTTATGTTTCACTTTAAAACAAGGGGTTTAGAATATGCAATTATGGGGTTTGAAAAAAACCTTATGTACAACTATTTGGAATAAATGATATGCTTTTTGTTTTCAGGTGTTTCTGAGGAAGGTAGAGCAAGACTGTCCCTGTGTGATACAACATCTAGAGACGTGGATTAATTACAAGCATGTAGGTGCAGCGCACCTCCGCAGAGTGCTGCTGCCTTCAGAAGTGTTTGCACCTTGAGCCTGAGCACTGAGCTTCTGCCTGGGCTCTTGCTGTTACCTGAAAACAGGATGATGATGCTCCTCACCCACATGCTTGTGGCTGTTGTTTTTACTGACGGTGACTGATAACTCCAGGTAATGGAACATACATTGAAAACCCCAATTTATTGTCTTTTATTAGACAATTATTTGTTTACTTCAAGTGTAATTTAAGGCTAAGAGTAAGTTTCAAGATTTTACCCCTATGGGCAGTTTCCTGTGAGAAATACTTATCTAGGGATCTGGTGAAATTTCTGCCACTTGAAATCTTTAGATCAGAATTGAGTATGTGGCTAATATATGAATACATATGTGAGTTGCACAATGAGTTATAGTTACAGGGAGGAAATTACTGAACGGAGTCCTGTGGTCTTCAAGGTGTATGAAGTGCCATTTGGGTTATAAAAAATGAGTCTACCCTGGTCTTAAAGCTAGTAAGCTGTAAT